>NC_092630.1:39768365-40058365 GCF_039555335.1 Amphiura filiformis
TTGTCAAATGCAGCTTTATTTGCTTGCGACACAGTTGCATGTACTCAAAACAGAGCATTGTGGGTAATCTTGGCAAAATGTTGAGGGATGTTGCGTGCCTGTGTTTGCGAGGTGTCAGGCGGCTTGCTTTTTGCAGCAGTGCTGCATTAATTCTGAATTGGCTGGGTGTTACTATACTGAAATTTTCGAATGTGAAAGGTATTTTGTACCACTGAAGTTTTTCAGTACACATCGATAGCTTTATTAATATAAAGATTGACTTTTGTAGAATTTTGGTTGTGTATCCATTGATTTTATATGCGATTTCATTGAAAGAAGTGTTTTTTAATGCAATGATTTTCAACAACACACTCAACCTGGGCTCCTTGCATGAGGAATATTAGCTACAAGCATTAGCTGAGCATGCGTCCTGTCAATTTCTACTCTCACACCCCTGATTTAGCATAGGGATTGGGCTCGCTTTGCATATGCATGAGTTCGTTGAGTTGGTCGAAGGCGTCCTTGGAGATAGTACATTTCTAGTAAAATGGTATAGATGAGTTTATAGTCAAAATGCGTGATGTATTTTAGCAGTTTAAACGTAGGCCTATGTTTTTGTAAATGTGCATAATTTCCAATCACGTCATGAGATGGCAACTATCACAGCACAAGTAATAATTTATCCTAGTGTATTGCCCGGTAGAATACCTTGCATATGCCATAGACAAATTTTGATAACTTGGTTGGTAGACAGAGATGACGCAGTGGTACTGATTTTGGTTTAGATCTGAAACCATATTATACCTCAGGTTTAGATTGAGAAAGTATAGGCCTACATATCAAGTAATTATCTGGTGGGAATTGTTTTATTGTTGTATTAATTGTGGTATACTGAACCCGACAACCACATTTGAAGAAAATAATTATAACTATGATTAATTTTATCATGGGCTATATTTTTGCCGGCGGAGGAATATGGATTTAGCCTGGGGAGTTAGCTTTCAAAAACTGTATCACGTGTCATTACATGTGGATGGGATGGGTGAAGTTTCGTGTTACCAAAGTATGGTGTGTTACCATTACAACAACAACTTACTTATTTACATAGTACATCCAATCACAGCGTGCTGATCTGTCTAAAGTAATAAACAAAGGTTGTTCAGTCGCACAGTAACAGTGCATGCACGTCATTAGAGGCGCTGTAGTTTAATATGGATATGCAAACGAGATGGCGGTGACCGTGACTCAACTGTAAATGATTATTCTTGGGACACCTTGACGGATTTTCCAATTGAATTGACACACCGTGCTGTAAGCATGGTAAAGTGAACCTGTAAAATGTACCAAATGCAGTTTTTGATATTGCGGTACATGTCAGCTATTTTATGCAATTTTCGCCGTTGTTTCGCCTACAGTTTGTTTAGGACTTCTTTGTTGTGGACCATACTATTTTGTTTTTACGAAAGTGATAATTTCTCCATCATTTTGTTTCAAGTTGCTTTATTTATTACTAAATAGCCTATTCGGTCTGGGTATTAAATTGATAGGCCTAATGGCGCAGTGTAAAGGACCATGCGGTTATAAGTTGAGACTCCCAAAAGACTGACGGCGTGACATTTTTCTTGAACAAATGAAATGATAATGATATTTTCAAATGAATACTTACACCCCTCATAGGGGTCTATGTAAAACAGTCAATTATCAGAATTGCAAGTGTAGTCTAAAAGTGACAAAGAGATATTGTATTCTCTGGTTTGGAATGAGTATTTATGACTGAAAGCAGTTTAAGCAGCTAATTAGCACTAATTAAACCTTTTGAATAAATAATTAGGTCTGTTAATGAAGTAAATTTTGATCACCCTGTATACATAGAAGCAAACATCGCACCCAAAATAAAGTATATTTCTGGTTGGCTTTTTCAATTCAAGCTCTGTTTGATTTTGTGGTCCTCAGATTGAGAAAATATTCCTGAAAAGAAAAATATACCACATGTTCCTTAAAAAGTTCATTTTTACACACTGTATATCGGCTAGTACATCCGGCATCTTGATTTCGCATTTTGGTCAGTTTAATCTCTGTTCTTAATGCTTTCCAGAAATAGGCCTACCTGTAATTGGTTCATAAAATGATATAACTATTCATCGCAAAATTGAAAACAATGGCCATACCCGATGTCAGTCAATGGTATATCCAAACCACAATATGAACCTGAAGACTCGTCATCAGACTTCTATCCATGCTATCAATGAGGAATTGCTATTACCCCATACCACAGTATTATGTTTATAATCATTCCTAGGCCTTATTAAAGGCTCAAATGCATACAACTTTTTAACTCATTTATGTTAAGTACAAACTTGAGAATAATTATGTTCTTCATTTTAAGTAAATGTCATCATATGTTATTAAGTATACCAAGAAATGAACTAAGTACTCAGCATATAAATTAATTTGTGCCCTCATTGGGGGTTTTTAAGACAAAATAAAATAAAGGAAACAAACATCATTCTCCTTTTTACAGTGTCGTTTCTAAAAGCTCATTTTTAAGCCAAAGGTCCTCTCAGTGAATGTGAAATCCAACATTTTTTCTTCATTCACTGCGCCGTCTTTTTTAAAGACATTTCTTGTTGAGGATTCACTGGGGCATCATTTAAGTGTGTTGCAAATATGCAAATTAACAATCTGGTCGATTCATCTTTTAATGAAATGGATTGCAGTTTGGGTTAAAAGGATTGGATGAAATGGAAATGCATTTGACTATAAACATGAATTGGCAAATCCTTTGATATTGATGATTTTATTATTAATGTGAAAATATTATTGCACTTTATTTGATGGTGATTCTCCCAAACGGAGGGTAAGGGAAGAGAGAGGGGATTATAACTTACAATATTTTATCTGCTGATTCATTGTAATAAATTCAATTATGTAGGCCTAAAATGATGTCTGCAAGTGAAATGTTTAGCTATATTTTAATAGCACCAGGTTTAGGTCTTATTTTGATACCAAATTATTGAGTATAAATGTTGCTGTCATTGTTTGAATGACTGTATAGGTAGGACTGAATGGAATCAAGAGTGCACACATTTGATTTATGAGATATTTACACCTCTTTATATTGCTGTAAACATCAGCTGTCATAATGTTAGATGAGAACATGAATGTCAATGTTACGAGCTGGCTGCCTGGGTGAGAATGTTCACCATCTGTTTTCAATAATTTCGTAACCGATTGGCAACGTTTTGTAGCGGCACTGCCCATACAATGCTTAAAACGGGCGCCCTCGCTACAACAAAGTTAACATACTTTCACTTTGCTGTTGTAAATGTCATCATGTCATTCATGTACCTGAATGTAGCCACAATAAAAATATTTTCATGGATCTAAAAAACTTGAGGGTACACTTTTTCAGACAGCTCCCTGCAGAATAGAACAATGTGGCACAGGCTCGCTCAAATATAGCCTAACATTCAAGTATTTTAAAAAAGTCGCATTTATTATTATCTAGAGGGCTAGCATTTTTGACAAATTGGATGTCAGTGGAGAGGGAAAACTAAACACCCTCTGTTTCATATAAAAGCATAGCAAAAGAACATGTTATATTTGCAGTGTAATGTTCACTAGAACATTACTATGTTACTATTTCTTTCACTCCGTCATTAGGCCTACATGTACACACAGTACATGCACTGACATGTAGGTGAGCAGATGTTTTCTTGTATCGCCCATCCCGAATCCATATGATCAAAATTGGGGAGTAATGATTCGGAAAGAAGGGGCAGCTGATTGAGTTAACAGAGTCATAAGAAGCTGGTAAAATGATGTAGGCAGATTACAGATAGATCAGAGGGGAAAAAAGAAAGACAAGTAGACAACAGAAGAAAGAATTGGAGATATGGATTCCCCACGGGGGTTACCAAATCTTGATTTTCTTTGCAAGGGAATTGAGATCAGTGTGCTAGTCGCCAATTTGCAATCACAAAGAGTTTTTGCACTGTAGGTTCGCCTCCCATGTCATCCGTGCTCAAATCACCTCTTTCGTCTGAACTTGGGTGGAGACCTATATGTGAGGAAAGAAGCAAGCTGCCGAGGGACTGTAGGTAAATAAGCAAATGAGAAATTTGGTTTCTATGATGCATGGTCCATTTCCTTAACAGTCCAAAATTTGCTGATATGTAAATAAACAAATAGAAAAGCCACCACAGTAGTTGGCTTTGTCATAAAGGTTTGTCATCGCAATCTTGAATGTTGGAGAGCCATCTTGAATTTCATATTGGCACAGTTTTCATAATTTTTTTCGGGTTTTGGTTTTTTAAACACAGGCATTGAATTCCGTCACTCTTTCCCACTCTCTATCTCTTTCTGTCACTCGCACTTGCTGTGCTCTCGCTCTAGTTCTCTCTCTTGCTCTTGATAGCTCTCTTGCTCGCTCTCCCTTGAATAGTTCATACAGAATAAGAAAATCAGTTGATTCTAATAATTTCTCACTACGTAAATTCAAATTATGACATCAATCCATTTAAACATTTTGTTTTCAATCCTGATTCTAATCTCAGTCCCCGTCTCCTGTGATTAGATCTTGGCCTGCACGCACGCCATCTCTCTTCAGTTGGCCCACACCTTTGCTGTAACAAACCAGTCAATCAGCACGTAAACAGCTGAATCTGTTGGCCCCTTGCCTGCCGTGCTTTAGGAGCTGGGTGGGTCCTTTCCTTCCTGTCAATAGCATACACCCAGAGGATTTACCCCCCTATCATCCAAAATAGCTCCAACAGGGGCTTTAGATGCACCAATAGGGTGGTGAATAGCTAGGCCGGGGATTTCCTGGGCCTAGGCTCTGGCATGGCTCGGAGTAGGTTTGGTGCCGTGTTTTGGAGTCGTGGGTTTGACGAAAGAAGTTCAGGTGGCGGCAACACTGTCAGATTGGGGAATTGCAGTGTTAAAATGTTTCAGTATTGTTGAGAACAGGAGCAGTTTCCTGTATTAGATACAGTAGTCAGTGATACTTCTATTTGACACAATTCCTAGAAAAGATCATGCACTCTATTTGTTTTTGCTTTGCTTTCTCTTGATTTTACAATATAAAGGAATCTCAGAAAGCTTCAAGTTGAATTTTTCAATCAACTTGTTGTGCCATGTCAAAAAAGGGACTAATTAGGGAAAAATAATTGTTTATGTTTAGAAAATACACCTTGGAAACCTTGTAAGAAAGGACAAGTAAACATCTAATTAGTTGCCGTGCATTAGAAGTTCAAAAAGCACCCGATAGATGGGAAGGCTTGATAAATCCCTTGGACAAGAAAGATTTGAGGGAGCTTAGACCTGGCTAGCAGGTTAAAACCTTCAGGATAGACCCCTTGGGTCCTTAATCCAAGAAATTTCCCGGCAGCCATCCGAGTACTTGATCCTAGACTTTCAACAGGTTTAGTGGGTGTAGTTCTGAATTTCTTTATCTTTTCGAATTTTGGAGAGTTTAGTGCAAATAAAATTCACCACAAATGAAATGTGTGCATTTTGCTAAGTATGAATATTGGCCTAGAAGCAAATTCGTTGTTTCGCATTGTTGGTGATGTTGATATCATTGTGATTACAAGTAGTATTAGATGGCAGAAGTTCTTTATCTTTTTGATATTATAGGCCTTGCATGTATATGAAATGCAACAAGTGACACACACACAAAAAAAAAAAAAGCTGTGCAGGGGAAAGGATGATAGCTGTGATAAAACTGACTGAGTAAAACACCTTTAACTTTGCACATAAAATTTGATTAGATTTAGAGATCTTATATAGGACACCCTTAAGTAATTTTGAGGCCCTGTACATCCCTGCTTTAAGGTGGGGATGAAGGCCACATTAACCAGGTGAACCATTATTAAAATGATCCCTGTGGCACTATTCACCTACATAATACTACTCATGCTATGATAGATAACACAGAAAGAGAGTAAGTTTGTATCTGGAAGGAGCAAAACAGCATTGCTTACAGGTTATCTTGTGCTAGAAACCCTGATTTGATGTGAGAGAAAACATTGAAGTTGAAGACTGTGTGAGTCCGGAAAAAAGTGTAAAGGATAGCGTTAAGTAACCTGTAGATGCTTGCTTGTGTTGAAATCGGAACGCATCAAGGATGACCCAGTAGCTGGTCTTAAACTTGTTGCACATCTGTGTAAATTATCCTTTGCTTTCAAAGACAACAATGCTTTGCTTGCCTGGTGCTGGATCAAAAT
Organism: Amphiura filiformis; assembly: GCF_039555335.1. Classification (NCBI taxonomy): domain Eukaryota; kingdom Metazoa; phylum Echinodermata; class Ophiuroidea; order Amphilepidida; family Amphiuridae; genus Amphiura; species Amphiura filiformis. Next base: position 39,774,572 of record NC_092630.1, read on the forward strand.
CTGCTTCCTTGCTTGGTGGGAGATTTTGAAGGTGTGGTGTTTGGACGGTAGCTTTGATCAACAAAACTATTTGAAGTGACCTTCCAGTAAACTGGTGATGGAAAAAATAGTCCAATTACGAAAGTTTGAAAGAAAATGTTGTTTTCATCTCACAACAGATAGTAGCGGCCATACCAAAACATTCCAACCAAAGATCTAGGATTTGAACAAAATTAAACAACCAAAACAATGCATTAATTAATTGTACTGTATGCATAGGACGACTGTTTAAAGAAGTATGATACAAACAACTATTTTGGCCTATATGACAAGAATATCAAGTTGGTAAATAGTAGAAACCATGTGTGTGCAGGTGTAGTCTAATTATGCCAAATTAGCAATCCCTGCACATGTTTGTCCCTGGCTTGTTTACCTGTGCTGGTGACCCCACCAGGTCACTCGCTGGGCTTTGGCTGGCTAATGATGACATGTGTCAATCCCAGGGCCCAGTGTGAGTTTGAAGCCTGGGGTGTTTTACCCTGTGGGGATAGCTGTGGTGTGCGTAACCCCTAGAGGGTTTGCCTTGACTTGCCTGCAGTATCACCTAACAATAGTCTATAGGTTGAACTTATACTAGAATTTCAAACATGCTCTTTATCAGGACACAGTTCTTTAAATCCTGATTGGTTTGTACATTCAAACAATGACCTTTGGATGTTCTTGGTACATAAACTCATCCTTAAACTTGGGGTCAAATTTTGAACTATCAGTGTTGAATGGATAGCAGTGAACAGTGCTATTGGGTATGAAATCTTTTTAGCTCAACATGATGGACATGAGGCAGAGATCTGCTGAAATTTTGAGCTATATTAATAACATAATCTAGTTCTCAAAGACAAAGTTCAAGGGCCATATTTGTGGTTTAAGCTTAAAATTGACTGGCTGTCACACTCTGGATATCATGTAGCATGGGATAGAGACTACTGTATAAATGAATACACCTTGACATGCTATATCATGTGGCATGGGATAGAGGCTACTGTATAAATGAACTACACCTTGACATGCTGAAGTGTCAAAAAAAAGTTCCAAGATCAATTTCGATGAATCATCACAAGGTACCATGCTTAAAATGGCTTAGTGTTCCATATAGCTACTGTAAATATTTCACGAGAAAAGATTACGAAAGCCAGCAAAATGTGGGGTGCTCATGTCTAAGGCTCTTTTACAGTCCTAGCCGGGAGCTAGGTAAGAAATGAGGGTGTCTTCTGGGATCACTCTATGAACAGTTCCTTGAGGGTGAGCTGGATACGTGGACGGAATTTGGTTACAGGACCGATTTCAATAGACATATTTTGAGCTGAATGGACAGAGATATTTTTATGCTTTTAGAATATTGTATGTCATGGCCTCTTGAACCTATTCAAATGCATTCATTTAATTGTGGTGGTGTTCACAATTAGCATTTTTTTCATTAACGGCTCAAATATTCTATATTTGGTCGGTTTCCCCTTGGGTAATTTGCCTTTGTACATGCATGTAGGGCCAGATCAATGATTCGCATCTCAGGCAAGTTGAATTCCAGGTCAAATTTTCAGCCTGACAAGTAGTATGTTTTCTAGAGCTTATCATTACAACCAAAATTTAATGTGAATTGCTAATTTGCGATAATTTTAATTTAATATCAAGCTCAAATTTTGTAAAAAAGAGTTAAAATTTTAAAATAAAATTTGTAAATGCGAACATATTGTAGAGGTGAAATATTTATCATGTAGAAAGTGAAAAAATAAATCCACAAAAATGACTCCCATGTTTAGATGTGATAATTGCATTTTAGAGTTTGATCACAGGGATCATGTTGCTTCTTCTAATGGTATTTCTTGTTAGTATGACACCAGCTTCAGCAAAGTGAGAGGCTGGCTATGTGTGGGAATGCTGCCCAGTTGACCACAGAAACTTCTGAAAATTACGCTCCTTCATGACACAGGCAATTTTCTGGTTTTTCTTCTTAAAGGCTCAAGGGTTGATAATAATAGCACCAAAAGTGTCTAAATTTTTGGCCTCATACATGCATTGCTTTCGAACAGAGTTACCAGGTGATTGGTATCATGGCGTTTTTAGAGAGGTTGTTGGAGATGCAGATTCTGCAAAGGTTTTAGACTGACATCCTCCCCCCCCCAGCAATAAAAAGGTTGATAATAAACATGATGCCAGTATGACATTGCTGAACGGAATGAAAGAGAACTTAAATGTGGAAAAGGAAAAGGAGTCATATTCCCCTTAGGTGAAACCCAATATTAGCATGTAATGATATGACTTAATTGGTACATCAGAAAAAACCTCAACCACAGCCTGAGTGATGGCCAGAAATCATGAGTTTCTAGCATTCCACTTCCAGTGTACTCCATCCATGCAAGTTTAATGCCTGAATGAATGCATACATTACTTGTATTTGAAAAGAATTTGGTTCAACTTGTTTTTCCATCATCATGATCATGGCCATTTAACATTGTGACATGAATGAGCGATCTTGTTAGAGCACTTTTACAGCAGGGTCAGTGCATTTTATAAAGTCAATTGGAAAGTGCAATTTGTACTTGTAATCTCCTTAAATTAAAGCTTGAGAAACTGGTTTATTATGAACGGATTACTGAATAGTTCTGAGGGGTTGAAAGCCATGAAACAGTAATGATCACTTGAATTAGGTCCAGGCTACCAGCTTGGTTAGTGTGGTCCACTCAAAGGCAGATACAATTACTTGCTTTGCTGGTCACCATCTTCAGACCCACCCATTTTGACCCAGTGTCTTTATAAGAGTAAATATGGAGCAGTATGATGGGCAGGGACCAAGGCGATGTACCTATGGTATAAATTGCCACTTGAGGGTGTACTCAGTGAACAAGAGATTGGCCAATAATCAATATTGGGAATTAAAGTAAATAATAATGCAAAGGAGATATAATTTCAAGTGTGGGTTGTTGCCACTCAACACAAGGTCCTGCAGCAACTACAACAAAACGTTGGACTTTCTTCTGGTGTATTATTTGGATCAACAGAGTTGCCTGGTAGTACATTTGTGTAGCCCAATCGGGGGATTTTGTATTCCTTCGTACATAGAATGGTTCATCACTGCACTGTTTATAACACTCAAAGGAAGTCTTGGAACAAGAATGCAGTGACTTAAGAAGATTTTCAACATTTGGGGCTGACAAAATGAACATTTGTTGATGACTCATTCTTGGAAGTGCCAGAAAATTTTCCAAAAAATATTTCAAATACACCCATTTTTCCTGGTGCATGATGACATTTTTTTCACTTCACCTGGAATTATTGGGGATGGGGAGAAGGCTGAAGGTATTCGAGCCCCCTCAAAATTATTGAGCAGGCTGAGCCCCCCTAGCCCCCTGGTTTCTTAGCATATATGGGAGAGGCTATGCAAAAAGTATGTAGTATAGTATTAATACATCTATATAATAATACGCTATTCTCTGTCTCTCTGTCTGTCTGTCTGTCTGTGACTGCTAATGTGAGGCCGTCGTAGGTCGTACGGGGCCCAAACTCGGTGGGTGGGTGCTGTTCTGTCCTGGCAAGAAGAAGTTTATGTTTGTTAAGTCATCTGACCCCTGGGTCCCCTCCCAGGGGTCATTTGAGGTCAAATTACTAAAACTGTTGTGTGAGGCTGTAGTACGTCAGACGGGGCCCAAACTCGTGGGTGGGTGTAGTTCTGTCCTGGCAAGAATAAGTTTAGGTTCGTTAAGTCATCTGACCCCGGGGCCCCCTCCTAGGGGTCAACTGAGGTCAAATTACTAAAACTGTCGTATGGGCATGAAACTTGGTAGGTACAGTCAACATTTAGAGCCAAAATTTTGGAAGGTCATTTAGGGGTCACCAAGGTCACCCAGGGGTCATCTGAGGTCAAATTACTAAAAACTGTCATACGGGCATGAAACTTGGTGGGTACAGACAACATTTAGAGCCAAAATTATGAAAGGTCATTTTGGGGTCATCCAAGGTCACCCACAGGTCATTTGAGGTCAAATTAGTAAAAACTGTTGTATGGGCATGAAACTTGATGGGTACAGACAACATTGAGAGCCAATTTTTTGGAAGGTCATTTTGGGGTCATCCGAGGTCACCCACGGGTCATCTGAGGTCAAATTAGTAAAAACTGCCGTATGGGCATGAAACTTGGTGGGGACAGTCACCATCAGCCAGGTAATCGCACCCAGCCGAGAACCGCCAAAAATGGGTAACCGCCTAGTCTATATTATAATACGCTATTCTCTGTCTGTGCTCTGTTTGTCTGTCTGTGACTGCTAATGTGAGGCCGCCGTAGGTCATACGGGGCTCAAACTTGGTGGGTGGGTGCAGCTTGGTATGAGACCGAACGAGTTTATATTTTTTAAGGTCAAAGGTCAAGGACGGGTCAAGTTCAATTGAAGTCTAATTTCAAATACTTTAAATGGCAAATCTTGCCATGCCATTGTGTTGACCTTGGACTATCAAACAAAAGTTTCCACGGTGACCTTTTCATCAGACCAACAGTTAAGAGGTCAAAGGTCAAGAAAGGTAAAAATTTCAAACTGCCCCTATGAAGCTCAAACTTGGTGGGTAGATGGAACTTGGAATAACAAATAAAAGTTTCCACGGTGACCTTTTTGTCAGACCTACGGTTAAGAGGTCATAGGTCAAGAAAGGTAACAATTTCAAATTGCTCCTATGGAGCTCAAACTTGGTGGGTGGGTGGACCTTGGACTAACAAACAAAAGTTTCCACGGTGACCTTTTCGTCATACCTACGGTTAAGAGGTCATAGGTCAAGAAAGGTAATAATTTCAAATTGCTCCCATTGAGCTCAAACTTGGTGGGTGGGTGGACCTTGGACTAACAAACAAAAGTATCCACGGTGACCTTAACAGCATACCCACGGTTAAGCGCCATAGGTCAAGAAAGGTAACAATTTCAAATTGCTCCTATGGAGCTCAAACTTGGTGGGTGGGTGGACCTTGGACTAACAAACAAAAGTTTCCACGGTGACCTTTTCAATCATACCCTACGGTTAAGAGGTCATAGGTCAAGAAAGGTAATAATTTCAAATTGCTCCCATTGAGCTCAAACTTTGTGGGTGGGTGGACCTTGGACTAACAAACAAAAGTTTCCACGGTGATCTTTTCTTCAGACCTACGGTTAAGAGGTCAAAGGTCAAAAAGGTAAAAATTTCAAATTGCCTATGGATCTCATACTTGGTGGGTAGGTGGAAATTGGACTAACAAACAAGTTCCATTGTGACCTTTTTGTCAGACCTACGGTTGAGAGGTCATAGGTCAAAAAGCAAAGATTGAGAAGCCAATAACTATGACAGCCGAGAACCGCGAAATACGGGTAACCGCCTAGTGTATAATAATAGCAGTTCAGTCTCGATCACAGGGTCCCGACTTCGTCAGTTTTTGCAAGTTTCCACACAAAATTGGGTCATGCAGTAAGGTTAATCAAAACTCATCCATCACTTGGTGACAAAATAATTATAGGCCTGTAATATAGGCCTACTATTACTAATGTAATCATTTTTGTTTCTGGAATGTGATCATGAATTTATACAATAAAGTTTGATATATTTGCCACATACAGTTGAAATTATTGATAACAAGCACATTGCAAAGAGACATTTATGGTGCGGCACGTTAGACTGCATTATGATACCAATTGGCAGTAGGCCATTTTATTTTATTTTATTTTACTGAATTTCTTGTGAGTGTTTTTTGCCAATCACACAAAAGCAGGATGCCATACAATTTAAATCCTCGCAAACAAATTTTGAATGTGCATTCTTTCTTTTTTATTATGATTTTTTATAGTGCTTAAAAAGTATAATTGAAATATAGAAGTGCATTGAATGATAGAAACACTTTATTCTTGATTTCTCAATAAAAAATCCAGGAGGATAGTTTTCTATTCATGACGGATTTGAGTTAATTCTCTGTGGTAGGTGTTGACAATAGCATGGAGGCCTTTGTTCTGGCTAGACCAGTATTGGGTTACCAACACCTTAAGTGTCAGCATTGAATGACTAGGGTTGCCCGATGTGTGTGCCAGCCCCTCATCATGCCAACCCCCAATTGTTGTCGTTTTTCGTGGAGAGGTTCCTATGTTGTATGTTTTGCCATGAGTGTTTCTTGTTGGTGCTTGGTTGGAAATTTGTTTTTGAATTTATTTGGGACACAGTTTTCTCAACTTTGCAATTGACCACTTAATTTGATTTGTGTGAAAGTTACGTAGATCGTAAACAATGGGGTGATGACTTAACGTTAACGCAACTTTATTAAAAGATGTTATCATAACTTTTTCTTTCTTAAAATAACCCAATTTAGGCTGTTATTGTTCTTTAATAATTGCTTGTGTTTTATTTTGATTCACCACATCTACTGGGGAGCATTGTGTTGGGAAAGCGGTCCAATTGAGGATGGTTTGTGTCATTGTGGCAACTCATAGCTTGCCTGCCATGCAATTGCGGTTTTGCCCCTGGGCTTGTGCTTGCTTGGTTGTATGAATAAGAATAGAGTCAGGATCCCATGAAGGCCAGGTGTAGTGCAATGGTGTGCACTAGGCCCAAACATTGCCTTAATTCCTATACAATTGCCACGGATTTAGACATTTTCTCTAATCCAATTCAAAGTTCAAAAGTGTATAGAGTTCTATTGGCCCGATATATACCGTTACACACAGCTCGCTTGTTGCTTTACCCCGTGCCAGCCAACCCATCAAAAGGAGAACAAATAGCGTGGATTTTAATGATACAAGCGCAATTTTATTGGTTGTCTTTGTGAAATAAAAGGACAAATCAGAGTGGGATAAGGATGACAAATAGGTGGGATTAGTTGCCAATTGAAATGCTAGAATCTTTTCAGGCAAATCAAAATGCAAACAACAGGAAATTTGTACATTTTAAGCTTTGACTGAGCAGATATGTGTAAAATATTTTCATGCCCCAAATCCTATTATTGAATTGATTTGTTGCCAACAATTTTGTTCAAAATGGCCGACCAATTTTGTCATGTTCAAAATTGCAATTTCTGTTTAGCCTCTGGTGCTTAAAGTAAAATTGATTATGAATCAATGAATGGGGGTATTATTATTTGTGTAATAGAAATTGCAATTTAATTTTCATAGTAACGTATGAAATGTACCGGCTTTATTTTTGATACAACAAGAGCCTGATTACTATGCATGGATTTGTCTACCTTCGCTCTGTTGAATATAAACACTGTCATGTTTTCACTAGGGTGCTCTCTCTCGCTCATTCTCTCTCCTTCCTGTCCTAATGCTGCTCTGAATCGTTGAATTTAATCGCCTCATGTCTAAATACTCTTGGTTTCCTTGTTTTTCTCATTGTTTATGAATGCAGGAGCAACAACCAAATCAGCGAGATACCTGCCGGTGTGTTTGACGACCTGCCGCATCTGCGTATGTTGGATCTGAGTAACAACAAGATACGAGTTATACCCGTGGGCTCTTTTCCCTGGCCTAACAATCTACATCACTTGTAAGTAGAATACATTGAAATCTGCCCTGGCTGTTGTAATAACAGACAAAGCTAGAAAAATGTGTGCACGTTCAATTATTTCATGTTGTTTTATGTAAATAAATTCCTCGCTAGAATACATTACGTTGAAATGGATTTCTGTCAAATCAATACAAGTCTGTGTTAATATGTCAAAAACGTGTGCGGAAACATGAATTTCCATATTTTCCGTGTAGAGTAAAAACATGGTGCTAATAAAATTTTTTGTTGTTGTTCAATTCTTTATATTTCAACTCCTTAAGCACTATATGAACCCCATAATGACACGCCTGTTGAATAGTAACAAGTGGCTAAAATCCAATTTAAATTAGTGCTGAAATAAAAGGTCTTTTCCTTGCCACCTTTTTCTGTTGTCATTGAGGTGATGTAACCAAAGCAGGTTGTCTTCAGAATACAGCAGCAAAATTGATAGTGAGAGCTTGCAGGGACAGTAATAAGCTAAAAGGCTTCTTGTTTTTCCCCTGTCGCTGCTCATGAAGGCTCTCATCAGACAAGTTTATTTCAATCGCCATGCCATGTTTCATTTGAAAGCCTTGTTTTTCTCTCGCATTTAGCCACTTGCTGAAAAGACAGCACAGCAAGTGGAAAGAAGGTTTTGTGTGCACTCTGTGAAAAGCTTATAGTTGCTTAATTACTATTATCAGAAGTTTTTGTATAACATTTTGCTTTGATATGATTTTGTTTCTTTTAGGGTGCTAAACCACAATCGTATATCCCAAATCCGCCCTGGTAGCCTCAACAACCTGACGGTTCTGGATACACTGAAGTTGAGCAAAAATCGCATCTCTAGTATACCAGCTGAGCTGTTCTCTGCAAAAACATCGCAAGTCAGGAAGCTAACAACATTGTAAGAAGGCTGTTTTTGTTTGTACTTTCCTGTAAAAAACAAAGAGTATTAAACACTTTTCCAGTAGGAAAGGGTTTGTCAGGTTGGGAACTTGGTGTAAATTTGACAGAGCAAGTGCGCTAACTAACAAGTCAAGTTTCTACGTAATAGAGACGGTTCAATATTTACACCAGGGGAGGAGTGGGGAGTTTTTCTAAGCCATGAATCAGTTAGGGGTGGAGGAGAATGAGAGCAAAAGATATGTAGCTAATGATGTATTCAATATGGTTAGGGTTTGACTATTATGACTTCTTGAAAAATTAAAAAAAAACTAAAATATTGTTTTGTTTCTTTGAACAGAGATCTGAGTCGAATCGAATCTGAGCCATTCCTAGTCTGATCTTCAAGAGGCTTCACGATCTGGATGTGTTGGATCTCAGTCGTAATCTCATTAAGCAGCTGGATGATGGCGCTTTCTGGGGATTGGAGAACCTGGCGCAACTGCAACTTGAATACAACGAAATAGGCAGCGTGAGCAAAGGTTGGCTCTCACGGCCTCAGTAGGCTGCGTAGCCTGCAACTCAATCATAATAAAGTGAATTCTTCCGATCCTGAAGGGTGGAAATTCTGCACTGGTTTAGAAACACTGGACTTAGCGTACAACGAGTTATCAATGTTAGAAGTGGAATCTTTCTCATTCTTGGAGCATCTGACGGAGCTGGCACTGAATCACAACAGTATTGCAAGCATTGCAGATAGTGCTTTTCAAGGGCTATCATCCCTTCAAACACTGTAAGTTAGGACTGCATGTGGATATTAAAACTGGGTTTACTTTTTGATGTTTAAAAACCCTTTGCTTCCTTATTAGTTGTTATATTCAAGATTTTACGGACCCTAATTTAGGAACACAAGATAATTGCTGTACAAGTCAACGTACAGGTCAATGTAATTGTCAGCTAATCAAATTTAAAAAAGGAGATTATTTGAAGTCCTCATGACCTTTGACATGATAAGTCATACAAATTAGCAGCATAATATGATTGACTGCAGTTCAGAGTCGCTAAGTCCAATAATTTAATGAGCTATTGCACAATCAATGTGTTTATTTCAGGTTTCTGATATTTTCACAAGTTTGAAATCTGCTTACCTCATTGTGTTTTCATCCAGAGCATTGTCAAACTTGGGCTGCCAATCTGAGATGAGAATTGACTTTTGATTGTGAAGTTGCAAACTTAGGTTTCCTGGGGGACTTTGATTTAAAATACAAAAATGTTTCGCATTACGAATGCACATTGTCCAAATAAAGCCTTTTTTTGGGAAGCTTGAAAACTTTACATGTACAGCCTCTCTAAAAAACAATGGTATATGTATATATTCCAATGAATATACCGGGTCAAACTAATCCAACCAGGAAATTTTTTGTCTTTGCCTACAAAATGTTTATTTTGACCCTTCTGACTAAGAAAGCGGGCTATGCTCCGGGACCACTTATATTACAGTATTATACAATACTTTGCCAATTTTAACATTTACTACTATGTGTGCATTATGTATTGCAGTGATTTGAGCCACAACGACATCTCTTGGACCATCGAAGACATGACAGGTGCTTTTGAGGGTCTGCAATCTCTTACACAACTCAGTCTGGCTCACAATCAGATCAAATCCATTGCCAAGAAAGCATTTACTGGACTGGAAACTGTGCAATTACTGTAAGTATACTACTAACACACACAGGGATTGTTCTAGGCTTAGCCAGTGGTCTAAATACTAAATAGTTACACAAAATGTTTGATCAGTTACTCATGGATCATGTAAAGTGCAGTGCCTTTTGCATTACATTAGTAGAAAATGCATTGACACATAGAATGTTTGAAAACAGGGAGGCTAATTGCTATCTTGGCACTAATCCATCAGTGTTAGTTAGCTAAATGTGCAACTGCTGCTACTGCCTAAAATGTCTCGTAACTACATTGGATTTGTTAACCCAGCAGAAAAAGCAAACACAGCAAAAGATGCAAGCATATGAATGTTGCCAGCCATCTGGATAATTTATTTTTATTACATGACATGCTTGTGTTGATATATTATTTTATTGATTTTTGACTCAGGCACCAATTGTATTTATAATTTTTTTATATATAATATTAAGAATATCCTGGTTTGAATAAGAACAAAATTAAAAGCTGAAAAGTACCAAAGTTGGAAGTTATCTAAACAGCAGAAATTGTGGTTTATAATTAAAAAGCAATTCTGAAAGTTAGGATTTGTTAGCCTTCCGAGATAGTGATAGTATCTTTGTTCACAGCAGAAATAATAAACATAATTTCTGCTGTGAACAAAGATACTATCACAATTATTGTGACTAATATTTGATTGAAATAATTAACCATTTTTGTGTATTGTTATACTTTATCAAATACAGAGATTTGAGGCAGAATTTCATCACATCTATCCAGAATAATGCATTCACCAACATGGAAGGACTCACTGAATTGTAAGTATACTTTTTACTCTCCTTTCCTGAATTTACTATGACATTCCTGTAGTTACTCTGATTTTATACAATTACATATCTAGGCTTGAAAATTTATGCATCAGTTACAGCAAATAACACTCAGAGAAGTTGGCTGATCTTAATTACAGGTTTGTTAATTTATACCAGTTAATAATTTCCAAAAATATCTTGATTATTATTTCTAACAAGCTAAGATGCAATAAATAGTTGGTTATTCAAATCTTATAATCAAATTTCACAGAACTATATATTTAAGTTTGAAAAGTAGAACAATCTCACTTGATTTGCCCATAATAGACACGCTATAAAATCATGTAGTATACAACATCACAGTTCTACAATGTGACCACACCCTATTTCGTTCCATACATCATAACCATTGTATGTATTTTATCACACACAGGTTGATCAATTCATCTAGTATGTTGTGTGACTGTCAACTTGAATGGTTGCCTCAGTGGATCATGCAAGCAGGTTATAGGTCAACAGTCCAAGCTGAATGCGCCCATCCAGAGGCACTCAGAGGGCAAGACATATTTGATGTGCAAAGCAACGAGTTTACCTGTGGTAAGTTGATATTGTCGTATAGAGGTGTGACTGAGTATCACACTCAAAAGGATTCAAAATCTACTAAGATTTTAGAGTAACAACCCAACACAATATGTGACCATCCACCACAAAGTGGTACATGTAGTAAAGTCGGCTCTAGACCATTTTCTGTTTATTGCAGATTTTGTAACAATGTACTTTCAGCTTTAGAATGACACCTCAACCAGCTTCATCTGACATCTGGAAGTGAAGTTATGGTTCATCAAAGGTCAAATTTCTTATATATTTTACATAGAAATCCATATATTGTTTTGGATTGTATCTCAAAATGGTAAATGGCGACTTTGCGACCAGTTTGTGGTGGATGGGCACATATAAGGATGCAAGTACATGTATAGAGAACATTTCTGTGTGCAAACAAACCTGAATAGTTACAAATGCACAGCTCATATGCCAAATACAGATATTAGTCCAATAACATAGGCATGGTATCTGATGTATCAATTTGGCACAGCAGAGTTTATGACATGTGTGACCATAAGTTTGTGACATGTGTGACCATAAGTTTGACATGTGACCAGAGGTTTGTGACACATGCAGTGTTCGAATTAAGGAAAAATAAATGGTTGTCCCACGGACAACCAGGTTACAATTTCTGGTTGTCCGTCTAAGTTTTTAGTTGTTCGTATGTACAAAGGTCCATTTTGGCTACAGATTTATGGTTGTCCGGCGGACAACCGAATCAGTATTTTTGGTTGTCCAGCCACTTTTTTAGTCGTCCCGGGCAACCGGACAACCAAAATTTTGAACGCTGGACACATGTGACCATAAGTTTGTGACCATAAGTTTGTGACAAGTGTGAGCATAAGTTTGTGACAAGTGTGACCATACTTTTGACATGTGTGACCATAGGTTTGTGACATGTGTGACCATACATTTGACATGTGTGACCATAAGTTTGACATGTGTGACCATAAGTTTGACTTGTGTGACCATAAGTTTGTGACATGTGTGACCATACATTTGACATGTGTGACCATAAGTTTGTGACATTTTTGACCATAAGTTTGACTTGTGTGAACTATAAGTTTGTGACCAGCAACATAGATTTTGTTGATGTACCTGTGGTAAAAATGTAATTAATGGATTATTGGAAATTATAGTACAGTAACAGGTGATTTACAAATCATGTCCTGTTTTGTAATCAATTATTAATGTGGTTATTAATTTTCTTGTGTCTATACAGATGACCATCCTCAGCCATTCATCATAAGGCAACCTGAGACTGTTGTAGCATTACGAGGGGATAATGTCTCTCTGATATGTACTGCAGCATCTAGCAGTGATACACCTGTGCAATTTGCTTGGAAAAAAGACAACAAGGTATGTACAGTGCTTACATTGTACTCATATAATAGTCATCACTAGGTGTATATTCAAAAGATATCATTAACAATATAGTTCAACATTTGGGTCAATAGATATCGGGATATTCCATCTTTCCACTGCTGCAGATCAGTGAAGCAGCAACATTTTGAATATATGGATGTTTGCTCTGTTTCAGAAATCTAGTTTAAAAATGTGGGTCGCTGGATATCTAGCAATTTCATCTTTCCACTAGGAAGCAGATGCTTGGATGCTTGCTCTGTAAAAAAGAAATGATAATGATGATTATAATTATTTTGGTTAAGGCCTTGTAAAATAATATTTTGCAATGACTGTGAAACTTGTATTGTTTTATACAAACTAATATTGCATTTTTGTTTCTTGCCAAAATCTTTTTCCCATAGGTTATGCCTGAAATGAAGATGCTCAATTTTGAGAATCGGGGTGATGGGAACAATCGCGAATTCACAACGGTTTTGCGGCTGACCAATATCCAAGATGAAGACCAGGGTCGCTATCAGTGCGTCATCTCAAATCACTTTGGTTCTATCTATTCCAAGAAAGCTAGAGTTACTGTTCATGGTAAGTTGATGTCTTACTTAGATATGTATGTTGGGTGTTCAGGAGAGAATGTTTGTTTATGTGTATTGTCTGTGTAGTGGTATAAACCGAAGAGATTTCAATTTAATATGAGTTGCCTTCAGTAGTAGCTCAGTCTCTGCCCACTGGACTTCTCACCCTTTCCCAACAGCTACTAATGAGAATTATATTCCTATGACCTGTGACAGTAAATGGCAGGTATACAAAATAGTTTTGCATCCAGAGAATTGGTTTTCCATCCAGAGAATTAGTTTTCCATCCAGAGAATTAGTTAATGAATAAGAAAATATGTGTTCTTGTTAACTTAAGGCGATATAATACCCCGATTTTCATCAGTACCCCTCTTCTTTTTTTTCTTGCAAATTTATTAAGTACATATATATGTTTATCACCTCATGTCCTGAACTTATAAAATATATCTACATATAAAGTGACTTTCAACCATTTTAGTAAGTCATTTTAGACCTATATATTTTTTGTTTACTGTAACCTAGTAACTCAGATCTGTGTTTCATAACAAACCATAATTTATTCTTTTCAAAATGTTCAAGTAGGGTACATGAATAGAATACATTAAATCCTTTGTTATACTCTCTATAGAAAATCTATAGTGGTGCATGCAAAATACCTACCATGATATAACACTGAATAAATTAAATAAACACTTATACAATGGATGCATAGTAATTAGTTGTTAGGAGAAGAAAAGGCTATTAGGTCACCGTATGTCAGGTTATAGGTCAATTGGTTCAGGTCAAATTTAAGCATCAATTTTGAATACACATGTGAGAGTCTGTGATATCATATGAGGCATAATTTTGATATTCTGTCTTTAACTGGATATATATCGAGAAGTGCATGGTGGATATACTAATATACCTTGGGATGTAAATGGTGAGTACAATTTAGAATGCCTAGTTGAGACGGATTTCACAAATAAATATAAAATAGTTACCAAAATCACAAACGTTAAGCTTACGGAAAACTACCCAATATGGTTGTATAGGTGACAAGAAATACAATTTTTTTCATCATTGCTGTAGTATGGTTGTTGTAACCTGTTACCTATGGCTTAATTAAGTTTCAGTGCAATAATGTCGCAAGTTAAAAAATACAAAATATAGCTCAACATTGAAAATAGAAGCATTTTAACCAGTTCCTTTTTTGATAGTTGTGGAGCACCAAGTTCATGAAGTCATAAAAGAAATCAGGAACCACTTATTCCCATTTTACATATCAACTTTATTTCCCTAATGTTTTAGCAACACATATCCAAAATTTTAACGAAATCCGTTGATAGTAAGCTTTCCAAAATGAAGTGAATTTAAATCATCAGTGATGTACCTCCTTTTGGCTTCTATCTGTAAAAGCATGTAAGCTACATTGATACCGATACCACCAATAAAACGAGAAGATTTGCCCCTTCATTTTGCATACCACTTTGTCCAATTTTTTTGTAATTTCTTCACAAAATGCAAAAAAATGCAAAAAAAAAATCAATGGGTGTAGTACCCCCTTAAACTAGCATGTAATTAAAATTCTATTACTTATTTTTCCCCTACAGTTTTCCCATCTTTTGTGATGACTCCAAGTGATGTTGAAGTAAAAGTTGGCGAAGATGCAATGTTGGAGTGTGCTGCACAAGGTTCACCGATACCTGAAATAGCCTGGCAAAAAGATGGCGGAGAAAACTTTCCCGCAGCTCTTGAGAGACGATTTGATGTGATGGAATCGGAAGTGTTTTACATTGTGAACGTTAAACTTGAGGACATGGGCATATACAGTTGTACCGCCGCTAACGATGCAGGCACGATTATTGCCAATGCAACAGTAACGGTCCTGGACTTGCCTCGCTTTGTCAAACCTCTGGCAAATGTGCGAGCAGGAGTTGGTGAAACAGCTGTCATAGAGTGCAAAGTTGATGGAAGTCCAACTCCTAAAATTAGATGGTTGAAAGGCGAGAAAGAAGTTATACCGTCAGACGATATCCTTATTGTAGAAGGAGGGTCAGTTTTAATTATTAGTAGTACCAAAAGAGAGGACAGTGGTACGTACACATGTGAAGTGTCAAACGCTCTTGGTGTAGCTAAAGAATCGGCTAAACTCATCATTGATGGTAGCTTGCCGAACAAAATGACCACAGGGATCATCATCATTGCTGTTGTATGCTGCGTCATTGGCACATCACTCATCTGGTTGGTAGTTATTTTCCACACAAGAAAACGACCTAGTAGGGTACGGTACAGAACGGCATCAGCAGGTATGTATTATGTGATTGAGATTGTTTTGTAAGCTTTAACCTTTGGATAAAGATCTTTTTTACAATTAGACATTCAGGCATGTTGTCTCCTTTGTACAAAATTTAGGTGTGTGCATAACCACCAGGTTGACAAAAGAACACTTCATGTCTATTGAGTGATCTCAACCTAACTAACGGAATTGGCAAAGGGATGTTGTAGCAGTCAAATTAATGCTTTTTGATTGAGTCATAGGAAGATGCTAGAAACTGACGAACCGCTTAAAATTGAGAAAGCACATTTGTAGGAAAGGAACGTAGGTTGCAATTTATAGATGTGACAATTTCATGATTAACAGAGCTCTATGCTAATTGTAGGTACACTACACAATGACCAGCTGTTATATAGAAAACGAGAACTGTATGACTAAATTGTGTTAACCAGATATCCATATATCATCCAACTGCAGGGTTACCACCAGATGACCCGGTGCTTCCTCCAGAGATTCCCAGCTCAGCTTTTAATGGCTCTTCAGAAGGTACTATCCATCAAGAGACCAGCAGTGGTGTATCCAGTGCTGCTACCGATAAGTACCAGGGTGACAACGCCAGCGATTGTGATTCACTTGACTCACCGACTCAACAAGTGATATTTACTTTCCCAGGGCGTGGGCCCAGAACGGCAGCCATCTTTCCTAGTGAAACCGATATGGAGCATCTTCAGGGTGAAGATACCTGTCCAGCCGATATAGACAATGATGGCCCAGGTAGGTTGATTACACTCTAGTTTACAAAGGGACACGGTACATTCATGCTACACTACAAGCAGGTGTAAGGTGATGTGTGCATGAATTGATAATGAAGGATCATGATGACAGCAGCTTACAGTGAGATATAGACAATTTAAAAAGAAAGCAAATCAACTCAATAATGTTATTTTCCCTAACATGTTTTGTATCTTTGGCATGATTCTGGTTTATCCCACACACATTGTGTCTTAGAGTTATAGTAAGGGTAGTGGGCAGGGTATTCCAGAAGAATTCTGTATCATCACCTTCATTCAAAAAAGGCTGCCTAAATCAGTGGTTCCCAACCAGTTGGTAAAACATGGGGTCGGGAGACTCCATGGAATGAAACGGGACATGTGATATAATTGTGACATGGGGTCATGAGTAAGATTGCATTCAAAAATATTTTGAATAGCTTTTGTCGAAACTTTTGCAAGCTACTAAGTCTTATGTAATTAATGTATGTGCAAATTAATTTTTCTTTCCTCAGATGACATCTTGAATTCATCTGATCACCTTTACCCAGACTTGGAGCTGGAAGCAGCAGGGGATGACCTCTTGGACATGGAGCTCCCTGTTGAGTGTCCTGGACATGAGTCCTCAGACAATGCTATTGTAAAACATCCGTATCCAAGGGAAACACGCTCCTATGATGCCCTTAATGGGATGCAGAGAGCACCATGTAGTCAAGATGGTAGCCATCAAACATCTTCATTACCCTGTCAGTGCCATAGTCACTCTTTAGGTAGAATACATATGCCACCAGGCTGTGCCAAACTCCCCAAAGGTAAGATTGCAGTTCCATTTTTTCTTTCAACAAAATATACTCCAAAATTCCAACACACACCCCTCTCCTACCTGTACACGTTGTCAAAACAAAAAAAAGCATGTATTTGTAGTGGAAGGAAGAAACTGTCTGAATAAATTTAATACTACATTAACTTTGTTACAGATAATAAGATACACAATGAAAATTACTTTAAGCCGTGCAAGGATAAATCACTAACTATAATTAAGAATAATATTATCTTTCACATTAATTTTGAAATGCTTGATCACATGATATGTGATGAAATATGACCATTTGCTGCAGTTTCAGATACAGCATTCCAGACTGACATCCTTGCATCTGACCCACAGTGTAAATTTGACTACAATAGCCCATTTATAGGTTTTTTTAATATTTGAAAACTATTGCACAAGTTGACATCAATTGTATGTCTACAGTAAGTGCTGACGACTGTTTAATTGTACTACAATCATATGTTGTGTTCTAAACCAGATGGAGAAAAAACTGTCAAGTAGTTGTGAAACTTTCAGTGTGGAACATGAAGATATTACATGAATATTAAACATAACACATGAAATTTCCATTTTTTTCCCATTACAGATAATCATACCTCATCAACATATCCAAGGCAAAGTCCTTCAATGAGGAGATGTAGAACCCCCGAACCCCAGCATTTCAATCCCCACCTACCCCACCACCAACAGAATGGTAAACCTGGCCATCATCTTCATAGTAACCATAGTGTCCATAGCATTCAAAGCAACCACAGTTTGCCAGCTAGCAATCATCACCATCGCAGCAATCACAATCATCACCACCCGGTGAATATCTACGAGAACCCCACCGTACAAACAAAATTGCCATCGTCGCGCAAGTGTCGCAAAGACAAGCATCGCATTCCGCCAACAACGACATCTCCGCTTCCCTCCACACAGTTCACCGAACTTTGCCACGAGAGGGCGCCATCACTGCAACCGAATAGGACACCTAGAATACCTCCTAGTACCGTATAGTATAGACTCAGTTGAATAGAGTTATCAATCTATAAGAAATATATATTATTATTATTATTGTTATTGTTGTTATTTGAGCTGTACATTTTGCAGAAATTTTAATTTTATTTGTAGGATATTATTTGTTAAGATAATATAATTTTCAGAGACAACGAGTTGTAAGAATATTTAATTACACAAAGTTGGAAAATACACAAATAATATAATACTAACGAAACCTGACACTGTAGATTGTCACTTGCCTGGCTGTTAACTTTGCAACGCTAGTGAAAACTGGTGGAAACCATTTCTATTGATCATTCTAGCATTGATTTAAAGGTTAGCTGCATTTATGACAATCAAGTTTGGGCAAATATCAAAGTTGAATACAGGAAAGTTGTAAGTGTTCTTATTATTATACATTTACAACTTTCTTGCATTCAATTGACAATACATCATATTGTGTTTGGTTTTGTAACATCACCTAACCAAACAATCACCATAAACCACCAAATTTTGAAGAATCCACAGCGGATGTGATTCTTAACTGTTTTTGTCTTCTTTATACAAAATTATGTGAATTTATTTTTTGCCAAAGACAAGTATTTGTATGTATACAGACAATGAATAATGCTGAGAGTTTAATAATGAATGTTCTTGTTGTAATGTCTAGTGCCAATATTATGCGGGTAGTAACCGGCATCAAAGTAATTTATGCTTTATATAATGCAGTCACAATTAGAAGCTAAATAAATACAAGCTATTTTCATATTTAAGTCACACAGTAAGACAGATATGTAAATATCTGGCCTAGTGAAGCAAAATTGGAAGATTTGCTGCAGTACAATGAAGACCTGTATAACAAACTCTTCCTTTTTTGATGAATATATAAGTTAGTAAAGCTTCTGGCTAGCAAGCTGAAGGTCCTTGATTTGCCCATTTGTTGGTTTGTTTCAGATTGATAGAAAAAATGGGCAGATGAAGCTTGATATATTTTAAATATTGATTTGTTTTCTTCACTAGGTCATGAAATGCACACACACACATGTACACGAACAGAAACAATGTATAATAAAAATATAAATGCATTACCAGTTCCCTATCGCAGATACTCACTCGAAACTTGTACAACGAATTGATAAAACAATTGCAACGATAATGCATCGCAGCTCTTTATGCATGAATTTTATCATGCTATATGTAATCAATGTGGTGTTACTAGTCTTATGTAAGCATCCAGTCAACATAAATTATTGTACACATTTCTAGAACAAAGCTTGCAATCGGCTATTCCTGTTGAAATCCATACACCCCCTGTGGAAAACATGACCTTAAACTTCCACACAGGGAGTGTGAATTTCAAATGGAGTCACCCATTCAGGTAGCAAATGGGGTTACCTGAATGGGTGACTCCATTTGAAATTCACACTCCCTGTGTGGAAGATTAAGGTCATGTCTTCCATAGGGTGTAAGGATTTCAACTGGAATAGCCCAACACTTCACCTGATTATAAGGGAAGGAAACTAGCAAAATGAAGTAACTTCCAATACTGTTTGGTGCAAATTGTATTAGGCCACTATTATGACACAATTTTTTTAAAAACAAATTGGTGCAACTTTTTGATACAGTTCTTTAAAATCAGCATTAATAGGTAGTTACAAAATTGAACCCACTATTGTAGGTAATGGTAATACTACAACTGGCCGTATATTCTAGCTGTATTTAATGCTACTGTACTTTTTACAGAAAGTATTTTGGTGCCAGATAACCATTTAATTTTGAGATATTTCTAGAAATTTGCAAATTTAGAAGTTTCCAGTTTCATTGATTTAGTAGTTGCAATGTTCTTAATACCCACCCATGCTTTCAAAAATGTTGGTGTTTTTTTGTCAAATGGATAGTATTCCCATGCACTTGTTGCAAAGTTCAGATGTCTTTGTCAAATGAAGGAGGGAGGAACTTTGACTTCTCAAGTGTGTGTAATATTGTTCCTTTAAATGAAAAGTTCAAAATTCTATCTTTGCCGTCATTTGATACTTGACCTTTGATCTTTGACACAAGTGTGTGGAAACAATGTTGCATCATGTTTTATGATTGTAATTTTTTTGATAAATGAATGCAAATCTTCATGTGCCATATTATAATAATTATTATGACTAAATGTTGTCTACGTATGTGTCAAATGCACAAGGTGCTGTTTTTTGGATTAGACGTGAAACATTTGTTACCAGAGACCATATTTTTTGTCATTTGCTGTAAGAAATGACGGAAAAAAAGAACAAAAAAATGTTGTTTCCACATTTTTTGCTGTGTTCAAGATGTAAGGCCGCCGATTACTTTGAAGTCATTATTTGTATATATCGAAGCATGGAATTTGATTGTTGTTACTGGATCATCATGTTTACTGATAATTAATCATGTGAATTTTACAAGGTTCTGTCCATTTTTTTCTGTAGTCCATGTTTGTGATATTTTTGCATGCTGTTTTTGTATTTTGGAAAATTTTGACATGGTGCAATTAAGTTAAGGTTATGAAAGGAATGGGCATTATGAGGATCAGTGTAGTACATATTCATGTGATTTGGATGTGCTTTAGAATATGATAGGGGAGGGTGAAAAGGGGTTTTAATTTTGAACCGGGTTCTGATTAGTCGTATGAGACATGAAGATATGAGAAAGTAAGCTATTGTTATCTACCTAATGCCTTAAAGTGTAATTGCAAATCAGCATCTTTGAGTCGTATGGAACAAACCAGAAGTTTGATAACGTCCTATAAATGAAAGTCCTTTTGTGGGAGGGGGGTCTAGTTACACTTGTAAAAAAAATTAAAATTATTGTTCAAACTTGATCATTATTAAAGGTTTAATATATATATTTCAAATTTAAGTATTTTCTGAAGTTCAAGGAGGAAAATCTCTTGCTGCTGGTTTACAATGCCACAACACTTTCCATAGCCAAAACTTGTGTCAGTTCTACATTTTGTTGACTGACTGGTCTGTGAAATATAACAGGTTGATTGACGTTGTTGCAAGAATTTTTGAAAATTGTTCCGTATTTAAATTTACTTCAGCACATTTGGAATCAATACACATATATTTTAATGGGCTTGCACTACAAATGCATAGTCTTGGTATCTGGATTGTGATTCTCAGTAAAAACTCTTCAATTTTTCTAAACATCACCAGGGAATATTGTATTGCAACTAGAATGCAAGAATTTTGTAATTGTGGTCCAGTGGTTAAGGTCTTTGACTCTGGTGACAATCAAAATACGAAGACACTTACATCGTTCTTGCTTCTGCTGCTGCAGTTTTAACTGTTCACTCCAGCATGTTTACTTGAGTAGCATTATGACATTAAATTGAGGCTGTTTGGTCCACATTTTGTGCTGAACAGTTTCAGTGTTAAAATGTCATTGCTAGGCCTAGTGTGTTATGTACCAAATGTGCTGTTCATTCTAAGCACATGACCTATTAAGCAAAAATAAAGACACATGTTGACAAAACAGGTTTTAAAATATTTTGATTTTGATTAATGTCATTCATCACCTATATTCTGGTCTAAAATATTCAATAAGAATAGTAGTAATGCTAATACCAATAATACACATCAGTAGTCTAAATCATTTTTTGCTTAATCAGGTCATGTATATCAGATGGACATATCGTCAAACTAGTGCAAGAAAGTCATGTGCAATAGATGTCTTTTGTCATTAAAATAAGTAGCACTGTTGAAGTGTTACGTCTAAGGATAGTGGGACAACACTGGGTTGTCGCTTGCTCAGATTGCTCAGTGCCCTGTTAATGAGCGACTTATGCGGAGCTTTGTTTGTGCCGACCAACGTTTTGACGCATAATCGGCCAATCGGATTACCGCGTCTGTTACAATTATCAGACGATTGAATCAGCCTATCGGAACCCACTTCCGTGTTCAAAATGTAAACAAGTGCCGTTCTTCTTTGGCAGAAACTAGTCAACTCAAGATGCTTCCAGGAGTAACTTGAATCACCTCATGAAAGTAACGTTTGTCAAATTTTTGGATTCACCTGTAAATGTCACTTATTTCAAAATGTTACATGAGACAGCCATTGCACTACAACTTTCTTGCACTTACAAAGCGATAATTATATTCTTGTTTGTTCTATACTCTAATGTACCGTTAGAAATGTGCCAAATATGCCCAATTAAGGAAAAGTAATCTATGTATTTGTAATTGTCAAGTCTTTGTGTGTTTTGTTCTTGACACATACACACAAAGAAAATAACTGAAAAACTGAAATATCTGTCTCATTTTTGTTGTACTTTTTGCTATTACCTAATGCATTTGTTTGGTAAGAAAAAGTTCCCAAGTCTGTTTTGGTCTTTAAGAAATATTTTTTTTGTCATTTTGCTGATATGCACGAGGCTGCTTGGGTCTTCACATTGTGTGTGAAGATAACTGTTGTGATAAGTCATTAATTTCATTACAAGGAACCCAGTAACTTGGGAGATATGTCATCGAACGATCGAAAAAATTTGTTCAAAATGACTTGTGCTTTGAAAGGTGCATAAAATGTTATTATTTATATTATGGATAAAGCTTCCCACACCAGGAAGCTTGAGATCTTTTTGTTTTGTTGACCGACAGCATTGGGCGACGTAGTGAGCCAAAATTGGACCAAGTATTTTGGTGTCTTTGTTTGGTTCACTTCTTATGTGATAATTGTGAGTAACAGACCCTAATCCATTGTTGACAATCGCTGTCTCTTCATCATTAACTATTGCACTGTTTGACTATACCATCAGTATATTATGGTCATGCTTTCTGCAGCATTGGTCTTTAACTGACATCAACACAATTGTTTTCTCTTGCTGATACTACAAACATCAATATGCTATCTATATTGGTATTTTAGATATAGATGTGTTGAATTCTCAATAGAAATGCATCATAAACTCTCAATCTTGTACATAATCCCTCCAATGATATGTCTGCAAAATGCCCGTCTTCAATGTATTCAAACTTGCACTGAGAATGAGCAATGTACAGTAAACAAGGTGTTGGCACCCAAATGATGTAGTTGCCAAGTTGGCAACTACATCATTGGGCTATTCCATTGAAAATCCACACACCCCCTGTAGAAGATGTTGCTACTATCTTAATTCAAGTTGCCCCTTATGTTCAGTCCAGCTGGAAATATTTTATAATTTGATGTTCAATTCCTGTTGAAATTGGTAAACGTTTTAAAATCCGGTTAAAATTTGCCCAATTTGGCCTAAAACTTTATTATTTTGTTTAGAATTCCAAAATCTTTCTCACTTTTTTTTACTTCTAGGGATGAAATAGAATAATTTAAACTGTTGAATTTGGTTTGAATTACAAAATCTTCTACAAGGGGTGTGTAGATTTTAAATGCACAAACTAGCTAACAAGATGTTGCCTCTCCACACTGCTGCCGGTGCCAATACACTGTTATCATCACCCATGAACAGAATGTTACTGAATGTCAGTTTCACCAATGTTACCTATAACCATGTATCAGTGCAGTAGTTTTTGATATTTGACCACCATACTTTGGGCTGTTACTCACACCATATATTATGAATGCCATTATTATTATTATTATTATTGTTATTATTATTATTATTTCTTCCCACCTATTTCAATTGAAATATTTTTGTGTGATCACAGTTAATGGTTTGTAGGTCAAAGCATGTGTGCTGTGAGGTGTCTTGATTTCCTTATAAATTATTGAGGTGTAACCATCCCTGGTGTATAAAGTTCATGACCATTATATTGGGGAGGGATTCATTAAGAGGGTGCACTAACTTGCACCATGTGGGTATAAGGAGGGGGAAAAATCACATTTAGAAATGGGTAGCCTATAATATGATATTTATGCTTAGGAGTTTAAATCAAAATCATGCCAAAATTGTTCAAAATGGTGGATTTTCAGAGAATTTCACATCAGGATTTCTGGTTGGGTGGAAATGATCACATCCAAGAAGCAGTCCGCTCTTGGATATTGTTCAATCAACAGTATATATTTAATTGTTTGACGATACTATAGATGATACTTATTGTCTAACTTAACATATATCTACTCAAGCAATAATTAATTGCCAGTCATTCTCAATTAATAAAAAAAAAGTGAACAAAATTATGAGTACCAAAGGAAAAAGCAATGCAGCACATCATCTTTGTCACCTACAAACCAATTTCTGTGGATCACAATTTGCAATTATTATGCATTAACCATTTTGCATTTGTTATGCATGTGTTATTTTCACTCTGTTACTACTGTTATTAGTCACCTGTTGTAGTATTGCATTACAACAGACAATATTTGTGTAGTTGTATGTTAAATTATGTTGATTTATGTAACATTTGATAATTGCCATATCTTAAATGTGGATTATTTTGCCAGTGTAGAAAGGGTGTGATGGTGGAATGTTATGAAGGCATGCAGATTTAAAGGCCTTAAAACTGTTTTGAGGGGAATGGGGGTGGGGAGAGAGAGGGGGGGGGGGGTAGTTTTAGCATACCACTTGGTCAAATATTTTTGAATTTGATCCTTACATTTCAGCAAAAAAGCAAATAAGTTGGTATTTATTAACTAGCCAATACTTTTATTATTTTAATTCGTGAAAAATACTGCATGTGAATGGCAAAATATCTCACAATTACATACAAAATGGAATGTTAGATAAATCATTTTGTAGTTATGTGTTATAATTCTATATAGTTCACACACATTGTGCATTTCACCAATATCCAAGGTGATGTCCTGAAGGTTATGATTTAATTCAACCTAACTTAACAGTAAAAAATTATTGATAAAGTAAAAAGCATTATCATAATATGGGCTAGTCCATTTAAAATCCAATACAACCCCTATAGAAGATATAACCGTAATCACACAGGGGGTGTAGATTTCAAATGGAGTTACACATTCAGGTAACCCCATTTGATATTCACACTCCCTGTGTGGATGATTATGGTCATGTCTTCCATAGGGGGTGAGTGATTTTCAACTGTAATAGCCCAATAGTAATTGCTGGATAAGCAGTCCCATAACCATATGCACTTATTATGTGTGTGTGAACCAAGGAGGTGTAGCACTTTAATAGCTTTACAGCTCCTTGACCTCATCATAGTTAGAAATTGGAGTAAACAGGGTCTTATTTGTTTGTATTGTTACAGTGTGTATTTGTCAGTAGGAAACCAGTGTATTTGTATTATAGTTATTATGTAGTATAAGCAACTGAGATTTTGCATGGGGCAATATTTTTTTAACGACCATTGGTTGTAACAATTTTTTTTGCATTTTTACAACCACTTTTTGTTGATTCATCTCAGAGTTTGAATGATAGGTTTATTTTATCCCACCTTTCCTCCCTGTAACAACCAATGGAAGAATCCAATACTTCATCTGTTACATTTGCAGACTTAACAAAATTGTCACCTTGAATTATTTTCTAGGGAATGCAATTGATGATTTTTTAGTAGTTTTTTTCCATTGGTTGTTGCAAGTATGATGTCTCCATTTGTGGGGTCTGTCATTTTCATACGAGGGGGTATCAAAAAGTTTTAGAAATCGCCCAGAAGTGAAAGAGCTATATCAATGAAATTTTGTCAGTGCAGTCACTGGTCCTTATGTACACTCTGGTGCAAAAATGGTCTCATAAGTATGTTTACTTTTTTTACAGGCGACGACGCTAAATGCTAATAATCTGCTGCCGCAGTTACTGCGCATAAACTGCAAGATTAAGAAAATTGAGGCAAGCAGCGTTATTAAGATCCTGCATTTGAAGGGTTGCAGTGCCTAGAAAATCGATGATGAAATGAAAGTTATCTTCGGTGGTGATTGTGATATTGTCACTGTTGCTTTTTGGAAAATGAATTTTTATTTCATCACAGATTTTTTGGGCACTGTAAGCTTTAAAATGGAACTTAATCATGCTACATGCCTCAATTTTCTCCATTTTGCTGGTTATGCGGTTACATAGGCAGGTACTGACATCTAGCGCCTGTAAAAAAAGTAAACATTCTTATGAGACCATTTTTGCATCATAGTGTACATAAGGACCAGTGATTGCACTGACAAAATTTCATTGGTATAGCTCTTTCACTTCTGGGGTTTTCTAAAACTTTTTGATACCCCCTCGTATATATATGTATAGCCAGTTGATGGTTAATTTTTTGTGCCAATGTTGGACAGCATCTACTTATGGAACATAGACCGACAGTAGTAACAGAGTGAAAATGTTTATTCATATTTGTTTGTATTTTGTAATAAATGTTTGCCAATTTGTACAGATTGTAAAATGAAAAGAAAGATGGCTATTAAATGCATATTATGTATATCTGACAAACTACAAAGCTAAATATTTTGTGACTTGTTGTTTTCTTTTTGTGAATCTTAATATGAATTTCAAGAATCTTCTAACAGGGTTCTTATGGTCCTTAAAAATCCTTGAATTTGAAATTATCTTTTCAAGGCCTTGAAAGTCCTGGAAATTTGCACAAGGTCCTTGAAAGTCCTTGAAAATTGGAATTTTACACAATTTTGGGAGTG
Source organism: Amphiura filiformis (assembly GCF_039555335.1). Taxonomy (NCBI): domain Eukaryota; kingdom Metazoa; phylum Echinodermata; class Ophiuroidea; order Amphilepidida; family Amphiuridae; genus Amphiura; species Amphiura filiformis. The sequence goes on from NC_092630.1 coordinate 39,801,370, forward strand.
GAGAGGAGCTGCGACTTTTGTTAATACGCAGCTTTTTGTGTTGTGGTAAGTCCATGAAAATCATGCTTTTGGACCTTGAAAGTCCTTGAAAAGTCCTTGAATTTTAAAGTGCTTCAAGGTGCGGGAACCCACTTCCAATAACATGTGTCCCATAAAGTCAGTACTGGTGATACAATGTTTTTTGAATCAATTCCTACCATTTGCCTATCAATTCTCACCATGTGCATATCTACTATAACCATGTTTATAATGGAAGCAGATATACAGTACTATGATGTATAATCCTGAACACAGCAATATCCAGTGTGAGTTTCTCCTTTTGAGTGCGGTGGGACAGGGCAATCCGGATGGCAATACAGAGTGCCTCAAAGCAGGGTAATAAATAGTTACAGTGTGCGTATGACCAAGTTTGTTGGGCTACTTTAAATCCAGTGGGGGTATTTCCATGTTAAAGTATATGGGCATGTGCCACTCAAATGGGCTGTTTTTCAAAGAAAATAATTCGTGTCACGTCCGCCCCCTTGTCACTTTCTGGGATCAGTCCATATATTTTGCATTTGTCAATTTTCGATGTTTTTAATATTAGTAAAATGTTAATGATGATAAACAAGTTTATTAGTCAGCATGAACCACTTGGAAGGGTTTTTGTGGAAATCTCATGGGTCTAACCCCTCATAATCCTGGCAGATTCTGAAAACTTCTAGCAATGTTAATTTTACATGAAAACTTCTGTATTTTATTAATTTAGCAAAAAAAACCCTAAAAACAAAACATACAACATGTACAAAAATCACCTCCCGCCTTCATTGTTCCAAAAAGTTCGGGACGTGAAACGAATTTTTATTTTTCATGTGGCCTAATGGTGGTAGGTTTGTCACCAAATACTTTTACACATGTGTCCATGTTAAATAAAATGCCCTCAAAGAGCAAAATTTTGTGAAATTTTTCAGTAAACCCCCTTTAAGAAAACGGGGTAGGGGTTTGGAGCTATGTAATGACGGGGTAGGGGTTTGGAGCTATGTAATGGCACAGAGCATGGTTTCTGGTTTTCAGTTGACATGGGCATGAACCAAGGACACCATGCAAACTTTTCATTTGATTGTTACCTTCGGCATCATCTGACTAGTACCATTTAAATCCGGGAAGGGGTCAGTAGCGTAGCCAGCTGGGGGGAGGGGGGCAGAGTGCCCCCTGACAAAAAATGAAAGAAAAAGTGCCCCTCTAAAAAAAAAAATGAAAGAGAAAATCAGGAGGGCAAAGGAAAAGAAAAGGGCAAGGAGCCCTTTTCTAGCAAAAATTCAGGGCCAAAATAGTGTAAAATACAAAATATTTCCGCGCTACGCGCGCACATTGTAACAATAAAGCCCTTTTTTGCCGGATAATGGGCGAAAATAGTGTAAAATACCATATTTTTACGCGCTACCCGCGCACATCATCCCAATAAGGCCCTTTTCGGGAAGCTCGAAGACATACAGTCTCTATGTATTGTATGATGCAACTGCAGTTTTTTTCGTCTGTGCCCCCAACGTTTTATTTTTCCCCCACCCATGACCAAGAAAGCTGGCTACGCCCCTGGGGGGGTACTTAGATTATCTCTTTCTCTCTCTCCTCTGTCTCATGCACACATCCACACTCGCATATCCCTCACAGATACAAACAGCACAAAAGCAAATCAACGTAACTAGAAGATACCTAAAAGTAACGATAAAATTAGATTTATTCAAACGTGCATTATTAATTGAACTTGAACTTGCAAGTTCAAGGTGAAATTGTATCTGTTATCAAGTTCTGATATTTGTATTTACATAATTCTATAAAAACAAAAATTGTTACACAAAACAGCACTTAGGGCAGATTGGACAATTGTCTCACCCCACACTTGTACACTTTGGAATTATTATCTTCAAGTTCAAGGTGACGTTTTTATCAAGAGATTAGACCCAGTTTTATAATCAAAGATTATAATCAACCGATTACTAAAGATGGGTTGTAAAATTCAATACAATGGGCCCCAACAAACAAAACATTGAAAATGTATAAGTATCGGGTTATATGAAATGTTTTAATTACATTCTATAAAAATATTTATGAAAACTTGCTGTGTTGACAAAGTAGTTTGCAACCAAATATAAAAATGTCTGCCAACAAAATACTAGTATACGTTTAAAGACATTTTTGTGTTTGCTGGGCGTTTAAATTTTGAGGTATTGGATAAAAATGCTTTTGGTATTCTAGACTACTCTCTAAATCCAAAAGAGTGGATTTCCACTCTTTCAAGGAGTTGAATGAAGGACAACCCATTCTTGAGTGGAAAACACACTAAAATGAAAGAAAGTACATTTTCACTCTTTTGAATGTATACAGACCATTTTTCTAAATACTTTTAGAGTGAAATTTTTCCATTTAAAAGGGGTTGTCCTCCATTTCACTCTCTCACTCCCTTTTTCCACTCTTTCCACTTGGTGTACATTTGGAATTTAAACACTAGATTGCTTCTGGCGTGGATTGCATTGTACGTTATTCGCATTTTCTATTTTATCACGTAATTTGTTGCATGTTGCTGCACTTTTATCAATGTATCTGGAGGTATCGTTCAGAGTGTCTAATATCATATTAAACTGGTTTTACTTGCATTCACCGATAATTTGCTTGATTTAAACCAGTTCATGCGTTGCTTACTTTCAAAAGTTCGTTGTTAACCAAGTCATCTTTTGTTTCAATTTCCGGGTGTGATCATAAGAATATGACTGCTTAAAGTATTCGTATAGGGATTGAACAGGAATGGTCATCGAATTGATTCCTGCGGTACGCCACATCTTATTACATAAATGGACAGTTCGTTTGACTAGTGAACATAAATGGTTCTGTGGATACACCTTGAGCTCGTAACTTTTCGTAGATTTGATTGAGCGCTGTCTCTTCTATGGTACGTTGTTGACTCAAGATCCAATCAATTTGAGTGTGGAAGAAGAAAAAACTAGAGCAGGAATGTACAAGAGCGTATACGTCATAGTCAGTATCGAGAACCCAATAATCGCCTGCTGGTGCGTCTGCAACAAACAAGAACACACAGAATTTAGGCCGATTTTTATAATGTTATCAATGAGTATGTTGGATTTTTAGGCCGAAAACAAATTAATGTTTTGGTTTTCATCCCCTCCCTGCTCAATTTCTGGGATTTGTCAGATTTTTTTAGGTTTTTCAAATTTGTTTAGACTTTGGAACACATTAGGAAATCTTTATAGGCGATTTGCCATTTGGTCTAATATTATTTGGTCTAATATCCATTTCGTCTACATCCATTTCGTCCATACCCATTAGGTCTATATCCACTACGTCCAATAATCATTTGGTCCTTTAACCATTTGGTCCGATAACCATTTAGTCTAATATCCAATAAGTCTAAAACCATTTAGTCTAACAACCATTTAGTCTAATACTCATTTGGTCTATAACCAATAGGTCTAATAGCCATTTGGTCTAATACGGTACCCATTTGGTCTACACACCATTTAGTCTTACAGGCACTTAGTTCATTAATAAATAGACGAAATGGTATTAGACTAACTGGTTATTAGACCATACGAGTATTAGACCTAACGGTTATTAGACCAAAGGGTTATTAAAGAAATATTAGACCAAATGGTTATTAGACTATATGGTTAGTAGACATACCGGTTATTAGACCAAACAATATTAGACTAAATGGACAGTAGACTATATGATTATTAAACTAAGTGGCAATTAGCCTTTCTGGTAATAGACCAATTGAATATAAACTAAACGAGAATAAGACGAAGTGGTACTCTAAAGGGTTTATCCCTCAGAATCTCACAGTTGAAAAAAAGAAAGGAAAAAGTGTCTCCTCCTTTCCTCGAGCAGTATTGGAAAAGACCGAAAACTACTTACAATGCTAATTTTATACATTGGAAAAAACAACAACAACAAATCTCCCTCCCTCATCAATTCACGTGAGTCCTCTGGACGAGAACCAAAACATTAATTTTACATGGCCTTAGTGCACGGGAACAGTCCATATAGAAAGAACCATTTAGGGGTTCGTTCAATTGTCAAAAACACTCTTATCTCTAGGTTCTATAATAAGGAGAGCCAAGAACTTTTTTTTTTCTTAAAGTGTAACCTTACTCGGCCTAGTCCAGGGTCGTGATATGAATTAAAAATCATGATTTATTAAGCCTTTCTACTTCTCTAAAATCACACCAATATACATGATAATTGATATAGGACACTATTAAAACGGAATGTTTACAATTGCCCTTCCTGAAAAAGAAAAGAACTTACAAGGACTGAATCTGACAAGCAGTTTGCCTGGTTCACTTGGGTCAGGAACATATGCTTCTCCTTGAATGCTATCAACGGACCCATCAGCTAGAAGTCCTTGATTTAAAACATCTACGTAATTGTCTCCTTTTTCAGAGGGTGAATATGTAGCTTGGGTGCAGGATTCATCATCAGACTGGAAGAATGCCGGATAACGTGCTATCTGGTACCAAGTTCCAAGATATTGCTCAATATCGAAGTCGGCTTTAGTTGTGACATCAGGACAGCCTCCCCAATCCCAGTATATGCCACCATGCACTGCCGTGGCTGACAGGGCCAACAACAGGATGGGTAGAAGATGACTGCTGAACTCCATATCGATTTGAGTACGATGAGAGCCTGGGAGAAGATGAGAGCTATGCGTTTCTGCAGGAGATCAAAATGGTGTTAAATTCCTTTGTAATATAGAAGTCAACACTTGAACATATATTTACGTTACTTAGATTATATGCTAATCAGCTGATTATCGCATGGCTCAAAGTCTTATTTTAACAAATCACAAACATGCTGACGAATCTGATTAGATAAACGTTTGTTTTTGATTCATTTAGACGCACTGCAAACATATTGAAGACAATGGGGCAGTCAAATTTTGTTTGTGTGTAGGACTGCCTAAAGGGTCTGTGACCCGTCTATCGAAAATTTTCGCAAAAATCCATTTTAGTCATTTGTATACCGAGACCCGGAGGGGGGGGCACTTCAATATGAAATGGTTATAGGTGTAGGGCTGGCAGTAAGGGGCAATCAATGAGAGCAAAATGTAAAAAAATATGGGGTCAATGGGTGAGAGCATGATTTTTGGCATTCGGTGAGAGCAAAATGTAAATGTAAAAAATATGGGGTCATTGGGTGAGAACATGACCTTTTTTTTTTTTAAAGAAACCTTTGGATGAGAGCCGAAACAGCGCCACAGAAACCTCTAATTTCTAGTTCTAAATGGCTTCAATTGTAGGTTTTTTTCAAAATAAGTAACAAAATCAGTGATAAATAAAAGTTGCTGTTCAAGTTGAAAAATAAGGATCTTTAGGTGACAAATCAAATGGAAAAATAGGGGGTCTTCGGGTGACAGAGCATGTGTTCGTAAAAAAATATAGGGTCTTTGGGTGACCGTATAGCGACGCTGAAAAGGGGGGTCTTAACAGCCCTACGTACGCGTCACCTCCAAAGTGGGAGTGCTCCCCGTACCGAGAATCCCATTCCTCGGATATTTGTGGTTCTATTTACTGATTTTAGTTTCCCATATCATATGATCGGGCTATTGTAGAGGTTTCAATAAGAGGCCCTGGCCAGTCTCTCTTTGGTCGGAACTTTACTGAACACAAATGACTTTACCAAAACGGTGTTTCGGTATCATGCATTTTGGATATACGAAATTTAGAGTTAGAATTAGGGTTAGGATTATGGTTAGGGTAGCTTAGGCTTTCTCCCGGGCTTTCTTATATACATGAAATATCATACATAATGGATCGACCCGGTTTTGACAAGTCCTTCTTTCAATGGAATTTTTGTTTCGCATTTCTGTTGGGTAAAGCGACGCGTCGTAGCGCCATCTTTAGGTTATTTTATTGCGTGTAAGGCCTGTCATTCAATTGAGGGCTGAACCCGGTCAGAAAATGGATGTCAAAGTTTTATGTCTCTTTCGTTACAATATACAAATGGATTGATATCATTAGCACAACTTGATTGTGGTCAAGTATCGAAATGAAAACATCAGACGTCTGTATCATATACTATCCTAATGTAAAAGAGTGGAATTTCCACTGTGAGCACTGTTTTTAGCAATAACACCTTTTAATAGGCGTTTAGCTATTCAGAAAAAGGTTTCATATTTAGAAACCCATTCTCCTTCACATCACAAGTCCAAAATAAAATCAACACCGCCGTCCCAAACTTGGTTTACAATTTATCACACTTGAATTTGTATCTAAAATTCATCCTATAAACACTTATATCCGTCCGAAATACTCTAAATGCTATCGTTTGGCTTGGCCGGTGTTTAGCTTGTGCTAAATTATAGGTTAACGTTTGATATCTAAACATGTCGCCGGAGAAATATTTAGATATCAAACATCAACCTATTACAGGCTGTATCGAAATGATTGGTACCCATCGGTTTTCAGTGTTACTGACAAGCCTGCTTCTTCAATATGCAAAATTGGATAATCTTGAAATGCCCAGGATTTATAGTTCAATGACCTTGTATAGCTTTCATTTATAAATAAGATAGCTCCTGTGTTGCATGTTGATGTGGTAGTCTTGTCCATAATCAGTGCAAACTGTTGGGTACCAATCATTTTGATACAGCCTGTATAAGCACAAGCTTTAGATTATCATTAGATTAGATACAAATTAAAAAGTGTGATAACTGGTAAACCAAAGGAACTGTGTCGTATTCTAATATTTTTTTTAACGAACGGTCCATTTTTTCCCCGCCCCGTGTTCTCCATTTATAAGAATTTTGTGAAAAACAGAAAGGATCCGTTTAAAAGGGCATTTCATGATCCACAGCCTCACCCCCCACTTTTCTCAAAAAATCCTCTGGCTATATACATAAAGTTTATGTACCAAAAATTTCTTGCAGATTAATTTGTTTAGCAAAAATATCGTCAGATTTGAATTTCGTTCTGGTATACCAGAATGAAATTACAACAGTGGCCTATGGAGCAGTGTAATACACATAATCATGCATAACTCGCAAACGCAAACTCGGAATCAACTGAAATTTTGGGAATAAGCTTTTTTCGTGGATACCCAGCAAACACAAAACGTTTTCGACATCATTCGCAAAAGGTTATAAAAAGTTGTCAGAAAACGTTTAAATGTCGGTTTATATAAAGGGTATATTAAGAGTATAAAACGTTTTCATAATCTTAAAAAAGCATTTTTTTTATAATTTACTGCTCAGCAAACAAAAATGTTTTACAGAAAACGTTTAAATGTCGGGTTGTATAAAGGGTATAAAAACGTTTTAATAACATTCCAAAAACATTCTTGAAAACTTGATACAAAACATTCTAAACAGAATGTTATTTTGGGGTTGAAAAAACAACACGCGTTTTTTAAGGAAAAAATGTTTTACAGTGTAACCAGCTTCATTAAAAAGTTATAACTGAAATTTTAGAAAAGAAAAACAAAATCTAAGAATCTTCAAAAAAGTTTCTGGGAGGGGACGCCAAACAGGTTCGTTATCCTCCTGTATATAGTTTTAGTTACAGTTGAAAAGTCTTCCATAAAGTTCACCTTACTAACATTCATAATGGAAAACACATTTAATAGATTTCACTGTAATCGTACATATTTATAAGGTAATGCATAATAATAATGAACGTAAAATTAGGTCGAGATGACAAATTAATAATTGGATATATTAATTTCAATCTTTGCTGCCAAACGTGAATTGAGAGATTGGATTATCAATTTATTACAACTTCTTATGTAATAAATATCCATAGGGTATAGGGTTTTATTAACTTTTTATATCCTTTACACCCTATTTAATAAACATCAAATATTGCCGATTAGCAGATATAGGCTATAGGCTAATTGAATTTACAATAATCAATTATTCGTAGAAGTAGGTCATTTGCATTCGCAGGTAATTTATATGAATAGTTTAATATTTTAAATAGTCGTATAACGTTTTCAGTTGAATAATTATTGCAATTACTCTGCCATGTCTGCAGGTAACATAACGAAATTGATTCAATTAATTATTATGAGTTCATAAAATCGGTTTTGAAGTGATTCTGCGGTATGAACAAGTAAGGCCAAAAAAAAAGTGTTTGTTTGCCCAGACACGAAATACATTAAAGTTTGACACAAGTACAAAATGTAAGGCTGACGAATGTCATATGTTTTATCCACCTCACTTGCTGCAACACATGTACAGATCTAAGACAAAAAAAAAAAAAAAAGAAAAAGGAAATCGACCTACCGACCCACTCCTTTCTACCCCATGTCTGGGCAAACAAACACTTTTTTTTGGCCTAAGCTTGAGTAGGGCCTAACAAAGTAATTATAAAACATATACATTTAGGAATGTGAACTGCCTCACTGAATATCCCCATTGTTTCAAGTTAAGTTTACCGGCCACATAACTAGATCCAGGCCCGTACGCAGGATTTTTTTTTTTTTTGGGGGGTGCTGATTTTGAAAACGGGGACTTTTTTCCAAAGGGGGGGGGGGCGGTTTTGTGAAAAGTGGACTTCCTTCCAAAGATTTGGACCTTTTTTGACCAAAAAAGCGCAAAAATCCTTATTTTTAGCTCGCTACGCTCGCAAAGTGTGATATTTTGGGACTTTTGCAAATGGGGGGGGCACCCCTGCGTACGGCCCTGACTAGATCAGTAAATCTGTTACGGTATAATTATGATGAAGTATGATGGAATTAGTATATTAGTATACGTGTATTATTACAGAAGTAGCCTATGTCTGATTGTCTTGGTTCAAATTCAAATTAGACATTAGAAAATAAGAAATTAGAAAAGGAAACGAAATGAAAGCACAGACAATGAAAGAAATATGAAAGGAAGGTGTGGGGGGGATAACACGAAATGAATAAGTATGAATGAAAGTAAACCAGGTTATAGGCTTTAGGGAAAAGGCACTGATGAAACATCTAACAGAACCCAAATAATATTCTATGCACTGAGATCTGTCAGAAAAATATTAGAATGTGTGAAATATCGCCAATGGATGGCGGTGCATAAAGAATTTGACACCAAAACAAAAAACATGCTCGAAAAATGATGTCAATTGACAGTAATTTCAAGCTTATTTCCCTTAGTGCCATCTGTAATGCTGAAACGCAAGGACTGGAAATTCATTGTGGCATAAATGTGCCAGAGCCGTGTAGCCTATGGCAGATCATTTTATCGAAACCGAATTATGTTTTTACGGTTCCTCATGATAAATTTATCAGAAATATAATTTTTTTCCGTGATGTTTATTTTTACGTTATGGTGAGTAAGAGTAAGGGAGATAGGCAAACAGGCCAACCATGCCAACAGATAATCCAAGCAAAAAGGAATGAAATTTAAACCATCTTGCATGGTGTTCCAGGCACCGAAAAACAACGTTGCTATCGTATATTATTGCCAAATATCCACTCAGAACGCTAGTCAGTCGCTGGCTATTGTTATCATGGTTATACAAGACCCACTCAGTCATTTAATTAGGTACTGAAAACGATCGAATTCGGTGTTGAAATTAGCAAAATTTTTAGTTAAACCTTTTCACTTCATACTTACTTTTCTCGGTCAAATGAAAAGCAATACTTTTAATTTATTCGGTAAATGTCAGATATCAAGATATTCACAGAATCAAACACATAAACAGAGAAGAGAGGATTTTCCAGATTCAAAATTTATAGCCTAACCATCCCACCAATATTATGAGATATTTGGATGCTAATCCCAATCATGCCATGAGAGATTTAGTGTAAAAACAAGCGCAACAAAATACACGGATTGACAATCGGTCGTTTCAAGAGTTTTCAGGATTGGTTTTGATCACGTGGTTTCCTATTATCCTGCCTACACTCTTAACTGACGTCATTAGCGATACCTTTGTTAGAAACTTAAAACTTGTAGAATGCAATTTCAGTTTTCATTTCAGTTTGTTACATAATCGAGTGACCGCAGATTCTCTTCGTGTGAAGTAACCTTGATCAACGTATACAAATTAAATTTTGCATGGAGTGCAATATTCACGAGCAGAGAAGTCGATCAAGTCAATCTACATTTGAAAGCGTGATTTAGATAGCCAAATAATCCTAGGATTATTTCCATGTGAAAAATATAGACCATCGAAATATTTCCACCGAGATTACAAAATAATAGACACTCGAGTGATACATACACATCTATTCATAATGCATATAGCATGCAAGAGGATCGATTGAAGCTATATGACTTTCAATATAGGCTAGTTGACTTTTATTCATGTTATTTGTTGCTCGAAAGAAACGAGAGGAGAGAGGGGGAGAGTTAGCTTTGCTCCAAAGCCGACCTATTTTCCATCCAATTGAAAGAAAAAATGAAAAACCATGCCATATGCCCTCTGACACTATAGTAAAGACCGGCTGTAGGTCGGCTTTGTATATTTTGAAAGTTTACCCCGTGTCTGGCTGCTATAAAATGAACAGCGAAATATCAAGAGCCATCGGCTGTGCCTCGGTGAGTGGACTTGAGCGGTTGTTGGGTGGGGTAGACCAATATCTGTGGGTAGACAGTAATACTGCATAGTGGTCCTACTCATTGGTGACAGGGAAGTGCTGGTTGGTGACTTATGTAGTAGCTTGCCTACACTGCTTCTCAGACGCGTCCGAGGTGTTCATAATTGTCTCTTTAGAACACTAGTGTATTTGAAAATATGATAAGCCTTGCACATTAGTGTTCTTTTAGTATAATATAGAACACACAGTATTGATCAGACGTGTCACAAGTGTTCTGAATAATTATATTGAATACAGGTGTTCAAAAATGGAACGCATGAGCAGATAGAGGCGTTGGAGAGCTGCGACGTGTCAGCGAGAAATACAGGGTGCTCCTTTGAAGGAGGGATATATGTATCAACAACAAAAACAATGGCGATGCAACGTGGAAACGCGACCCGGGAAACGCTATTCCAAACTGTCTTTTTCAAGACAAATGGGATGATAGTGAGAGTAAATTCGAAGGATTTAGGGAAGAATGAAATTCAGGGCAACTTTGGGAGCGACTCGGAGCCCGTATATCTGTTGACAGCGATGAACAAGCATCGGAAAGACACAAGAGGGTGAGATGGCCGAGCGATTAATGCGTTGCGCTGTCGGCCGGGAGATACGATCGGCGAGGGTTCGAGCTCTCTTCGGAACACCGCCATTATCTTGTTTATACTACCATGCATTTGTTTATTGTCGAGTAATGAGATTTTGAAAATGTATAAATAAAGGTTGCATACCAGCATTCTGAAAATCAATGTTTGAACACGTGTCATGTGTTAAAAAACCGTTACATTTCTTTCATGTGTCCGAGGTGTTCATAGATAGTAATTTTGAACACCAGAGTTTAAAGGATTAGAACATGTTACACTAGTGTTCTGAGGTAATAACACATGTGTTCTCTACATTAACACTAGTGTTCTCTAAATAAGTTGAACACGTGTCATGTGTTAAAAAACCGTTACATTAATGAACGCGTTCCATGTGTTCTGGCCAATTTACAGTGTAGTGATAGTGTAGCTTGCCTTCGGCAAGCTCTGTACTAGGATCGGTATTAATTTTTTACAGAATGGTCTAACCAGGCAGGGATTGGCCTTACATTTTCTTTACTAGTCACTTCCTTGGGTTTATTTTACTCAGGGATCACTGGATCTTCTAAGGTACTGCGAGGGCTCTGATCAAGAGCCAGGGGAGAGTGTGTGTTAGGGGAAGGTTAGGGAGAGAGTGAAATAGAAACAGAGTGGAGAGAGAATTGGAAGAGGGAAGGGAGAGAGGAGACCTCGAGGGGCATCACTTTTGCTGGGCTCACTGAATGGGCATTTAAAAGCCATAATGTACGATCTTATAATATGAAATTGGTTAATTTTTTTCAAACCTGATTTTTTTTCATATTTGTAATGTTTACACATGTCCTAACTTGCACCTAATTGGAATCGGCCAAATTTGTTGTCTTTGTAGGTCAACAGAGCAAAGTCCGACATATTATCATAATTTAAAAATTATGCAAGATAATATGTCTTCCCATAGAACTGCATGTTAAATGGCCAAAATAACCAGTGGGGTTTCTTTCACGTTACCTTGTTGTTTCAACTGAAAATGGACATCAATCCTTCCCGTCAGTTATTAGGGGCCTACTAATATTATTTCAACATTTTGAATAAAGAATAACAAAATTAAAATTTAAAGGAAATCGTACATTATGGCTTTAATGAGAGGCTCCTGATGAGGACTTTTAATATAGGTATGTCTTTTCCTCAAGAGATATGAGATTGACATCTTTTGTGATACATCAAATTGTATGTGTGCGTCAAGAGTATACTTGACAATTTTATTCTTATTGTCTTGATTTTGCACTTTGTTTTGCTACAGCTATACAGCTGCAATCCCATGTAGTGCAGCAACCGCTAGAATTCGGGCAAATATTCAGTTCAAAATGCAGCGTGAATTTTGGATGAATTATGAATGTTCTGGAGATGAAGTTGCCCTTAAAGTTGTCCTAGATACGTCCAAATATTCAGCTGTAATCCATAATTGCGCATAAGCCTCAAACCTCAAGTATAATGATTATATTTTCGTTGTAGATGGTGGATGGTGCACAGTGTCATCGCCCCGATATCTTCATGGCAGGAAATGCCATGGTAGGTTGAATCCACAGCCACGCATGGCCATTGTGTTCCCACCTGTTTAATAGTTTTTAAATGCATAGTGGGCTGAAGGACATCCGACTAAGGCTAATGACATTAGCCTGTGACTGACCTCTGTACGGTCAGCGAGCATACATTCGCCATTGTCATCTGCTTATGCCTCTACGATAGTCTCCTACACAGCCAGTTTGTGTCAGTCGGTCTGACACTCGTCGATCCTGTATGTTCGTGATAGTCACATACAGTCTGGCCCGAGACTACCTCCACGAGGGTCTACGCAGCGCTATTCAAAATCTTGAATTTTGGTCACTTTTTCAGCTCAAGACGCAAGCTACTCTCTCAAGACGCAAACTAACGACTATCATATCTGTTCAAAATATATATTCAAGTGCAAGGAACCACATCTGGTTTCTTTATACGAAATCATTTACGGGAGATATTCATCATTTTCCACCCCGGTATCCAAAGATTTATCGTCTGAATATCAATCGTGCATAGCACATTTACGTGTATCGATCCCGTGTATTCATTTCAGTGTCTCTGGTTGTATAATGTAATTATTAACCGGGCGATGTCGGTGTGTGGTGTATACAAATAGAAAAAAAAAAGTAACATAGAAAATATTCATTCTTATAAACCCGAATTTATTGATGAATACAGTCAACCTGTAACATGATCAAAAATAAGATTTACTGACTTTTAGCAAAGCCACAAGCAAGCAAATAAAAACGAATTTCTATCAAAAATCACAACACGTGAACATGGAGGTTCAGAAATTCCGATAATCCATTGTTCTTGTTATAGTGTATGTTATAGCACTACAAATTAATAATTGCATATTAATTTTAATCTTTGCTGCCAAACGTGAATTGAGAACAGTGACAGTGCATAGGACTGGCCTAGCGCTGTAGTAATGCATATCACATTACAAAATGATTGAAATTCACAAAATGAGTCACGACCAGTAGGCCATCACCGGAACTTTGTCCTTTTTGAGGACTCTTCTTGTTATTTATGATGCATGATGTTTTAAAGTATGATATAACACAAAAGAAATAAAAGAACATTATTTAAAAACCATGATATATCAAAAGTTATTTTGAAGACAGCAATAGGCCCCTACATTGAAAATACTAAGTAAAAAACCCAAAAAACAACCATAAAGCTATCCAGTAGTTCTCATGACCTAGACCTAGGCCTATAGCTAGTTTATACAAAGTGAAAATGAAATAATTTTGTTGTTAATTAATTTTACAAATGGAGCAAAAAAGATTGATTCAAACTATGTGTTATTTACAAATGCAATACTGAAGATCTATTATGTTGTACAAAGTAATGATATTATTTACCAACATAACTTGCATAAGGACAATGTGATAGTTGCAATTAAAATGTGAACAATTTGCACATGATCACATGTCTTTCAACCACTGATGGCTAGAAATTGCACTAATAAAGCATTTGTTGGGTATTGTTGACATACCGGTAGATAACAAGAATAAAAATTCCTTTAAAAGGAATAGGGTGGGCAAATGAAAAATTGTCAAGAGAAATGAAAGAATGAGTAAGTCAAGTTCACAATTAAAAACAGGGAAAATATGACACAACATCGATTTCCAACAGGGGAATAACACAAAACGTATAAACAAAGTTAAAAGAGTTTTTACCTTTATACGTTTATACGTTTGTTATTCCCCATTGGAGGTTGTGTCATATTTTCCTGATTTTAATCTGATCTATTGCTTATCCTTTGTTCTCTGCTGGTCAGTTGGAACAGATTTTCCTGTTTTTATATTAACCCTTCACATCATAACACAAGACGTTTTATGTTAACATTTTATATAAAACATGGTTATAAAACTTTTGTAGATAATAGTTATTTAAAACATTTTCGTAATCATACCTTGAGTTGTTTTTTTTATCATCAGATAGAAAGACTTCTGCTCATCTTCTCTGGTGAGACAACAGGGCTGGGGTATCTTTCCATATCAAAGTTTAAAAATCTGTCATATCAATTTCCTCAATATGTTGTATTGCAACTTATGAGGGGAAATGTTTGATTTTACAATATTTCGATATTAATTTTTAACTTTGTAACTTTATTATGATTAACATAACTGTATTTCAAAGCGTCAAACTATATCATTATTTTGTCCCAACACACTGAACACAATGCACATACAAGCTGTATTTAAGTACATGCCAAAGCTGTCAGTATAAAATGATATATATGACCTTCACGATGCTATTAATTTAGCCCAAAGATTAGGAAAACTAGCAAAACTGGTTAACTGGTACTGTTCAAATAAAAACATCTGCAAATCTTGCTGCAATTTCCAAATAGTATTTCTATTACTTAAATAATTATTTTTGTTATTTCTTTTAATACAAACACATTACTGCCTATGACGACTTTATCGTATTAGGCCTACTTACATATCAAAATCAAGTAGGCCTAATAATTACAAAACTCGCCGTAAACTATCACCTCTGTGGGTGTTTGGGATATAACCGGCACGAATATTTTCTCAACACTGCGGCATGTGAAAAAGTAGGTCAATAGTCAGAGAATACAGGGTGGGTGCGGCACGCCGCACCCACCCAAAAATTTAGATACATTCGCAAACCTGAAAGTATTTTATAGTGTGAGAATCCATATCCGTTCACCTGAAATTCACATCTGCGTGTTATACCATGTGTGCATAGTTTTAGACGAGCAAATGAAATCAAAATGTTCTTGTGTTTATTGTATTTTGTCTATGTTGATCCAGAGATGATATAAAGTAGGCCTATTGACCTATAATAATCTATTGAACTACAGACCTATTCGACATTCTTACATAAGTTACATCCGACTTCGAGTAATCCGGTCGAGTGTATAAATCTGATAAAGGTGATGTGATAGCAATATATTACAGAACGTGTCCAGGAGGTTTGAACATTAACATTTGAACATTTTGTTTTTGATTGCGGGATGTGCTCCCGCTAGTAGCTTCTAGTGCAGGCTTCCTCAAATATATTTGTTGAAGCGCCACATGAAGTAAAAAAAAAACTGCAAAGCGCCACTCAATGGCTGCGAAGTCGCCGGGGGAGTCAGAGGGGGGTTGGCCCCCTCGGAAGCTATCGATTTTTTTTTAATTTGAGGTGCAAATGACGCCATTTGGTGCAACATTTTGTACTATTTTAGCCTGTCTTTACAAGGATAACATGGGAATCGCATTGTTTTTTTTTTTTTTTAAATCTAAAATGTAAAATGTGTTGTTATTTGCTGCTCACTCAATTGAAGATGGATATTGACCCCAAATGAGATACAAAAGTATATTAAAAAGAGTCTGCAAGGTTGACAGCAAAATGTATGTTTTGATTTTGATTTTTCCACAAAAAAATAAATCGATATTCATCATTTTTTTGCAAATATAACCAGTTTTTATCTGTACTTTTTGGAAAATCACAATAATGAATTCAAGTGAGGGTCAGAAAATGAAGTGAGGGCGGGTGACGGGAAACTCAAAATCAACTTTCAGTGGCCTAAAGGAAAATATCAGTAGATATTCTAAGATAACACTGAATATCAGGAGACATTCTAACATAACTTATTTTTTAAGGATACTTTGCGTTTTCGATCAGGTGACATAGGGCCTCTTGCTTGAGATATGCCGGGTGAATTTCCATGTAAAATCACCTGGCTGGCAGGGTGGTAGTTATTGGCTGTGTATTCGGCTGCACATATTGACATATTGACCGACCACACGCACTGCTTTGAGGAACTCACTTTGATCTGAATTTTATCGCTTTTTTTTTATATCCAAGTCCAAAAGTAATACGGTATTTCCGCATCCAAAAATCGAAACGAGAAAGATTTTAAATCTTTTTCTCGCAAAGGAAAGTTTTCCGGAAAAACGCATGTGAATTATTCATTCTCCATTGAAATGTGTACTAAAGTGAAAAGTTGAAGCCCAAAATTGGCACTTTCCTTAATTTTCAGCGCTTTGAAATTCAGGGGGGTAAAAATATGGCCAATTTCAAACATATTATTTTTTCACCCACCCCCGAAAAACTCACCACCATGCCCCCCCCCCTCATTTGGGCAATTTTCAATTTTTGCTCATTAACGAGGCCCTATGTCACCTGATCGATAACGCAAAATAACGAAACATCCTAAAAAACCTAAGAAAACACGAGAATATTGTAAAAAAATACAAACATTTACAACATTCTCTAAAATTCGGAAAATATCAGTAGATATTCTAAGATAAATCAACCTGTGAAGCTAAGTTTTTCAGTCATTATAGTGCCATCTTTACATACAAAATATAATGTTAGCAATTTTAGTGTTCAAAATCGTGTTTGAATAGGTCCTTTCATTTAACCTCAGAGCAAATTATACCGAGTACCAACTGGTCCGAAAGCGGACTTTAGACTATATCAAACAAGATATTCCTGAAAAAAATTGGTGTCAGTTCCAATTTACAATGTAATTATTATTTGAATGTAATGTTAAAGATGGTTCCGAAAAATGGCCAAAAGCAATTCGACAAATAAAAAATAGGCAAATGTGGTGACTAATTTGCATATCTTGCGACAAAAATTGCATCGGATCTTACGACTGCCGCTTACCACAACCTAATCAAGTTACATCCCTATACACCTCACCAGTTCTTCGAAATGGCAAAAAAAAACACACCCAAAAACAATTTTTAAGTTAAATATGCAAATTAGCTACCTAATTTGCGCCAAAAATTGCATCAAGTCTTAGGGCAGCCACTTACCACCACCCTACCAAGTTATACCCCAATATACCTCGCCAGCTCCGTGAAACTGCCGCTTACCACAACCTCATCAATCCCTATACGCTTCACCAGTTCTTCGAAATGGCAAAAAAAACACCCAAAAACAATTTTTAAGTTAAATATGCAAATTAGCTACTTAATTTGCATATTTTGCGCCAAAAATGCATCAAGTCTTAGGGCAGCCACTTACCACCACCCTACCAAGTTACACCCAGATACACCTCACCAGCTCCGAGAAACTAACCTGGAAGCCAAAGGCATTTAAAAACAAAGTTCACACAATACAAATGTATAAGACCCCATTATAGCATAAGGCATTTTATAAGTCATTTTAAATTATTTTAAATGTGACGTATACAATTTGTCTATAACACAGGGAGATATAAAATGTAGGGATTTGGGTACTTTTTGTTCAATGTTCACAGAAATTGAAGGGTTTTGACCTATGTTTTTGTTTGTCTGTTTACCCCTGGGTCGCTGAAACAAAGAATTATATTAATTAAATCACCTATTTATAATTAATAAAGGACAAAGAAAGATAAAAGCAAAAGTATGCTTCATTTAGTTAAAACAATAGTAACATCCCTGTTGTGTACAAAAATATAACTCTATACGACAATGCAAATCAGGATCAATTCATGGACTAAGTACACAGGGAAATGTTGAGTATGTAAATTAAATGGAACAGCAAAAATGCCAATGGGTATGTAATTTAACTAGAACAGCCTTAAATTGATATCGATATTAATATTGACGTCACAGATTCGATTTGTCACGTGATCGTCAAACCTGTACTAAAGGTGTCAGTTCTGCAGGAACTGACACAAAAAGTTAGCACCCTAAAATGGATTTCTCCTGGAAACATTAAATTGTGAATGTCACATACGGAGCGGTCAAAAAGTTCGTAGAACTCGGTATGCTACTTTGTCGCACGGTATTGAATTTGGTCTCATTTGAAAGCTTGTTCCTTCAAGACATTACTGCAAAGATATTAGATTTTTGCATCACTGTATATGTACAGGACACTCTGCAGAGGAAGCCTACCTCCATGAATTCACAGGTACTACCAGAAGTGAATACAGGGTCATTATGGAAATTTCTCCGGACGGCGGTGAAAACTCAAATGTAGTTTAACAATGTACAGTTGCTGCAAATGGTAATGAAGTCCTTGGTATTCAACAGCAAGGAAATGGTTCTTAGAGAATGGCATGAGCGTCACCACTAATGATATACGTAGCATTGATAATGATTAAAGAGCCAAATAAGAAAGATGAATAGCCACAAAATATTCAACATCAATCCATTAACATTGGGTATTCCAGGGTGTCTTGCAGGTCCAAGAATCTTCATGTACAAAATTGATACCAATTGACATATTCAGGTCCACACCTTCTATACACTTAGAATGAGGACTGAGGCAAGTTAATTATATATGTAGCTTAAGGTGATAAGACATGTATACATTAATCACTGGAATTACGAGTGCATTTAGTGGAAGCACCTGGATCTCACACCCCTAAGAAGATCACCACTCGGTCACCATAGTGCAAGGTCTTCATCGCTGTTTCTGAGATCCAGGGAGAGTCTTGATGACAGATCATTTGCCAAATGAAAGTACAGTCATAGGCATATATCATACAATTTTGATAGCAAAATTGGGCTATTCCAGAAAATAGATGCACACCCCCTATAGAGGAGTTCGGATTTCCGGACTTTTTGTCCAGTTGTGACTGTTGGAAATCCAGACTTTTAAAGCGTCCAAATGCAAAAATATCCGGCAGAAAAATAGTTCAAAATCAGAAATCCTCAATTTGAGACTTCATTTTTTACATTTCCGTGATTTTTCCTTTATTTAATTGGATTTCCAAGCTTTTTCAAGTGACATTGGCAACTGGAATTCCAGTAGTTTTCAGAAAGCAGACCTGGAAATCCGGACATTTCTTTGATTGAAAAGTTACTCCTCTATAGGGGGTGTGCACTTATTTTCTGGAATAGCCCATTGAGGCAAGCCATCATGTGAAGAAGGTTGATGGTAGGAATGTGACTGTTCTCGGATTGTGTCCTGTACGCTAATCTTAGTTTGTCAAGCTGCCATTCACGACAGAGGGTCAGTTAAGTAATCCCATTGTGGTTCAGGCGTGGCCTCCAGTTAGTGAAACCTATTTTAAATTTTAAGTCCTACCTTCATAATATGAGGTTTGCTGGTGATCAATGCCGGTGACCCTTCACTGAAGAGTGGCTAAAGGAGCTATCGGAAGACTTCCATTTTGTTGATATAGAAGGTTTCAAGAAAAATTGCGACGGGTGCAGGTAGTGACCATGCTCAAGAGTGAGATAGAAAGAATTTGGCTATATAGTACTCTTCTAAGTACATTGTTCTATGAACTTATTGACCGCCCCTCGTATGTTACAATAAAACGGGAATATTTGCGCAATATTTACGACTATTTGCGCATGAATACTTAAGGGCAAAATGTAGTTAGCAGTCCTCAAATTGGTGATTATTGGCCTTTTATATGTAATTAATGAAAATCGGTAATTTGGCTGCTTCGACAAACAATACCGCGTCTACCATTAAATAAAGCTCAATTTTGAATTGAAAAAAATGCGGGCTTTTCTCTTATCCACTCATAACAAGTTTTATATCTACGGAAACCTGAAAATATGAATATTTATGTTCCGTCCGTGGAAATAATAAAGAGCGACAATCTAATTGGCTGTGTACGTTAAAATGGACCAGCCCCTCTGAATCATGCGACAATGAAAAAACGCGGGTTTTTCGTAGTCACAGGTTTTTGTTTTCAAATAGGCTTTTAACTTTCATATTCCGAGCGACACAGACAGAACAGCCGGTGGGAAATCAACAGCTGAATTGACGTGTATAAGAAGTAAAACGAGTAATTAGGCAGATGCGCGAAAGTTTTTCATATGCTTTGAAGAGGACAGCCCAAGCCTGATTTGTCCAGTGGCTTTCAGGCATCTGAAAAACACTTTCAAACCTTTGTTCCACGATTTGGTCACGAAACATTAGGATTCCTCTTCGATTATTATGCAAAGTCTGGATTTCAAAGCGGCTTCATGATTATATTTGATGCAATAAGGTGATTACAATCGCGTCCAAGTAACCATGGTAACCGACAGCGAAAAACGTCCGTTTTTTAATAGCTTTAAGTTGGAGTAAAAATGAAATGAGACCGCGAGTGGCAAAAAATTGATGTAGTTAAATGCCCAAATTAACGGTCCACAATCAAGATATCGATAATATAACAAAACAGTTTTTTGTCATGGAAGGTTCTAGAGAACAAGTTTATACGTCTTGAAACAAATTGATCAGGATCGTTCATAGTTCATTAAAGTAGGAAAGGTTCTTATTCAGATCCAAATAATCTGGTACTCACTTAGGAATATTTCAATTCCTATCAGGAATCTTGATCACTCTGTTGTCATGGTTGTGGTGTTTCTAGATGTTTGATGAAACAGCAACACTGTTTGGTCTTGATGATCATCAAGACCAAACAGTGTTGCCGTTTCATCAAACCCGATGGCACCAATCTCTGCATATACAGGAAGCCAACACACACAGACCAATACCTGCAGTTCAAATCACACCACCCGCTACATCACAAATTAGGGGTAGTAAGAACCTTACAGAAAGGATGCCATAGTCACTGAGCCAGAAGACCAGGAAAAAGAGGAGACACGCATCAAACAAGCCCTCGCACAGTGTGGGTATCCAGCATGGACAATCAACAAGGTGAAAAAAGAAAAAGAGCACCCAAAACAAAAGAAAAAGCCTTCCAATGACAGTAAACATGGTAAAGAAAAGAACAAAGGTTTGTGGTCATCCCCTATGTTGAAGGATTGTCAGAACGTGTTCCAGGATTTTCAAGAAACATGGTTTTTACAAGCCGTGCCTTTAGGAAGGGCTTGTATTGTATTTCAACGATTTCTTCTTCTTCTTCTTTCTTCTTTCTGTCAATCTGCTTCTTCTCCCACATAACATGGCCGTCGTTCTGTGAGAACGTTTAATTTTGAGTTGTGACGAACCGTCAATTATTTCATCCAAACTTGGACTATACTACACCAGTTTCGTATTATCAGTGTACTAATCTTCTTCGGACATTTTTCTAGCAGTTTTTTCACGTGTTTTTGGACTATTTTGAACCTCGCGCCACAGCGATGTCGCACACTACAGGCTATACAGGTAGCAACGACAGCACTACACGTAGTACTAGTGCACTGTTTGACTCGGTATCACAATCATCGGCACCAACCCAAGTGAGCATGACTACTCTTTATGACATGTTACTGAAGTTAGATAGTAATATGCAGACTAGATTTGACGGACTTGAACGCCAACTTATCAAGGTAAATGAGGAAATCACATCAATAAAATAAATAAAAAAAACGGTCCCTAGATATTTTTGTCTAGTTTTTAAAAATTAATACAAAAAAAATTTGGCCCAAGAATTTTTTTTACGTTGCACGAAAAAAAAGTGGGTCAAAAATCTTTTTTGGGATTTTGGGCATTTTGGCCCAAATTTGACATCACAGATGAACTTATCAAGTCTTTGCCATTCTAAATATGTATACTTTTATATACTTTACACCAACACTTTAGCAGTTATGATGCCCGAAAGTTTCCATAATTCCAGGGTTCAGACCAACCTTAAGTGGTAACTTCCGGTCTAAAACAAAATACCGTCAAAAACATTTTAGCCAGCAAAACATAGCAGAGAGCCAGTATGTTCACACATGAATTATTGTTACACAGTATATATGTGATATTTTTTCATTTGGGGTCAAAGGTCATTAAGGAGTCACTTCCGGTCAGAGACGAAATACCATCAAATTGCATTTTCTGCCACAAACAACATAGCTTAGTGACGCTTATTGCACACATGAATATACATTAGACAGTGTCTGCAGGATGTTCACAGATTTGGGTCAAAGGTCATAAAGCAGGCCGGCTTGTTCGTGTTGTATGCAACACTAGTTCTTCTTTCTTTCTGTCAATTTGCTTCTTCTCCAATATGCAACATCACACATTGACGCCATTTGCACATGTGCATTGTTATTACGCTGTGTCTTTGGGGTGTTCACAGATTTGGGGTCAAAGGTCATTAAGGGGTAACTGCTTCCGGTTTACGGCCAAAAACGTGGTTTTTGACACTAAAAATGCTTCTTCTACAAAGAACATAGCACAGTGACGCCACTTGCACACATGCATTGACATTAGCCAGTGTCTATGGGGTGTTCACAGATTTGGGGTCAAAGGTCATTAAGGGTAGACGAGGTACTGTTGGTCGAAGCAACCTAAAAATTGATTTTCATTATCTAGATCAATATATTATGGAAAATTAACACCTTGATGTTTTGCAAAAGTTCATTCTACAAATCGTATACTTTGCAAACTTGCTTAATCTATTGTTGGTAATGAGTTGTGTACGTTTTACAAAAGTGTTGTTGTTTCAGCCCTCTTTACAACGTAACTCAAGAACTACAGCACCTATAAAAGTATATCTGTGATATTTTAATTCTTCTACACGCTCGCTATGAATTGAGCAATGCAGTTTTTGCCAAAGCTCACTACCATTCGTAAGATGCTGTGAACTACCAAATCACAACAGCTTAAAATAATTAATAACCTTAAGAGGGTCATTTCTGGTCTGAAATTTTGAAAAATTCAAAAATTAAATTATGTCTAAAGTTACATAGTACAGCAACGACACTAATTGCTATTAGTCAATGTCTATTAGGTGTTAACCAATTTGAGGTCAAAGGTCATTAAGGGGTCACTTCCGGTCCAAGACAAAAAAATTTCAAAATGCTTCTTCTGCCACAGATAACATAGCAGTGTGACGCCACTTGCACACATGCATTGACATTAGCCAGCTTCTATAGGGTGTTCACAGATTTGGGGTCAAAGGTCATTAAGGGGTCACTTCCGGTCTAAAACCAAATACCTTCAAAACATTTCATTAGCCAAGACAAACATACCACAGTGACGGTATGTTCACACATGAATTATTGTTACCACGTGTAACTGTGGTATTTCTTTAATTGGGGTCATATGTCATTAAGGGGTAACTTCCGGTCTAAAACAAAATACCGTCAAAAACATTTTAGCCAGGAAAAACATAACAGAGGGCCAGTATGTTCACACATGAATTATTGTTACACAGTATATATGTGATATTTTTTCATTTGAGGTCAAAGGTCATTAAGGAGTCACTTCCGGTCAGAGACGAAATACCATCAAATTTTCTGCCACAAACAACATAGCTTAGTGACGCTTATTGCACACATGAATATGCATTAGACAGTGTCTGCAGGATGTTCACAGATTTGGGGTCAAAGGTCATGAAGCAGGCCGGCTTGTTCGTGTTGTATGCAACACTAGTTCAACCTGTTTTAAACCCCACCGCACATTTCGCAACTTGTTTGTACACCCCAAGGACAAACGCGACCCTCTACAGACTGCTGAGGCAATATACGAGATTCCTTGCCAGAATTGTCCTAAAACATACATAGGAGAAACGGGTCGTCTGTTCGGCACACGGCTTACATAACCGAAATCAGAAACTGAAAAAATAGTGCTAAAAGATCCGCAAATAAGTTGCAAAAAGTTTCACCAGGGCCCAAAGAAAAGCTTCAACAACAGAAATTCCCAAATCAGCTATCGCTGAGCATGTAGCAGCACAAAATCACGTAATTGGGTGGGAGGAGGCACATATCATTGACCAAGAAGCTGACAAAAACAGAAGGAGGGGCGTAACACCATGAACAAAGTCATTAAGGGTAGACGAGGTACTGTTGGTCGAAGCAACCTAAAAATTGATTTTCATGATCTAGATCAATATTATGGAAAATTAACACCTTGATGTTTTGCAAAAGTTCATTCTACAAATCGTATACTTTGCAAACTTGCTTAATTTATTGTTGGTAATGAGTTGTGTACGTTTTACAAAAGTGTTGTTGTTTCAGCCCTCTTTACAACGTAACTCAAGAACTACAGCACCTATAAAAGTATATCTGTGATATTTTAATTCTTCTACACGCTCGCTATGAATTGAGCAATGCAGTTTTTGCCAATTCAAAAATTAAATTATGTCTAAAGTTACATAGTACAGCAACGACACTAATTGCTATTAGTCAATGTCTATTAGGTGTTAACCAATTTGAGGTCAAAGGTCATTAAGGGGTCACTTCCGGTCCAAGACAAAAAAATTTCAAAATGCTTCTTCTGCCACAGATAACATAGCAGTGTGACGCCACTTGCACACATGCATTGACATTAGCCAGCTTCTATAGGGTGTTCACAGATTTGGGGTCAAAGGTCATTAAGGGGTCACTTCCGGTCTAAAACCAAATACCTTCAAAACATTTTATTAGCCAAGTCAAACATACCACAGTGACGGTATGTTCACACATGAATTATTGTTACCACGTGTAACTGTGGTATTTCTTTAATTGGGGTCATATGTCATTAAGGGGTAACTTCCGGTCTAAAACAAAATACCGTCAAAACATTTTAGCCAGGAAAAACATAACAGAGGGCCAGTATGTTCACACATGAATTATTGTTACACAGTATATATGTTATATTTTTTCATTTGAGGTCAAAGGTCATTAAGGAGTCACTTCCGGTCAGAGACGAAATTCCATCAAATTTTCTGCCACAAACAACATAGCTTAGTGACGCTTATTGCACACATGAATATGCATTAGACAGTGTCTGCAGGATGTTCACAGATTTGGGGTCAAAGGTCATGAAGCAGGCCGGCTTGTTCGTGTTGTATGCAACACTAGTTCAACCTGTTTTAAACCCCACCGCACATTTCGCAACTTGTTTGTACACCCCAAGGACAAACGCGACCCTCTACAGACTGCTGAGGCAATATACGAGATTCCTTGCCAGAATTGTCCTAAAACATACATAGGAGAAACGGGTCGTCTGTTCGGCACACGGCTTACAGAACCGAAATCAGAAACTGAAAAAATAGTGCTAAAAGATCCGCAAATAAGTTGCAAAAAGTTTCACCAGGGCCCAAAGAAAAGCTTCAACAACAGAAATTCCCAAATCAGCTATCGCTGAGCATGTAGCAGCACAAAATCACGTAATTGGGTGGGAGGAGGCACATGTCATTGACCAAGAAGCTGACAAAAACAGAAGGAGGGGCGTAACACCATGAACAAAGACGAGGGGGATTACAAACTAGACAAGATCTACGATCAACTCATCAACAAACGGCAACCAGGAAATTTGGAAACATCATCAAGACCAAACAGTGTTGCCGTTTCATCAAACATAATTATCGAAACATCACAACAGAGTGATCAAGATTCCTGATAGGAATTGAAATATTCCTGAGTGAGTACCAGATTACTTAATGGATCTGAATAAGAACCTTTCCTAATTTAAAGTTTATTCGTCTTTGACTCGCTTCTTGTAACCTTAAAGGTACTGACTCTTTAGTCAATATGTGCCCCGCACTTTGTCATATTAAGTTTTTACATTTACCTAGTTGTTTTTTTTAATTGTGTGTGTTTCCTTCAGTTGCGTAGCGTGGGTCATCATCATATTGGGGTGTTTGGGGGTTGCACCGAGTCTGATAGGGGGTGGGGGCACAAGCTGTTGTTGGCAATATTCCTATGGGAATTTCTACAATTTTTGCAATCGAATGGGGGGGGGGGGGCACGTGCCCCGCGCCCTATGACGCTACGCCACTGGTTTCATGTATTATTTCATATTTCGCGTAATTGATAGGCTCAAAGATATTGTGAGTTTTGCCGCTACACGTGGATATTCGATTTTTGGGATTACGACAGCCCATGGAGCATAATTTAGAAGCTGTTTTACGGTTTTGAGTTATATTGGTACACTTCTGTCAGTTTAACATTACTTATTTCCGCGTTTATTAGAGCCCCTTACTTCTGTGCAATATCTACGGACGGTCAAGAACTGTAATCCATCAAATTTATGAAATTCCTGCAAGTTACAACAACTCTGTTAAAATCTGCCACGAAATCAAGGTAACATTTTGTTATAAGCTACACAAACCGGAAAGTCCCATTTTTATTAATACCTCATTCTCTCATATTCACATTTTATAGCAACATATGATGAAACGCAATGATAACGTCATTGAGTCATCTGGGAATTGCCAAGATAATAATAGACGTGACTGACTTTGTTATTGTGGGTCAACTTGATTACATAAAAGGGAATTCCCATCTCTCATTAAAAATATTGAAATGTTAATAGCTATTTCTATTGGAGAAGTTTTGAGATAGACCTGTATTGTTCTGATCTTTGTTTTAGTGAACATGGGTGAGAACCAGAATTGGCCCATTTTATGTGCAGCATTTGTGACTCAGGCATTAACCCACGGATTCGCTGGCTCCATGGGGGTTTTCTATGTGGAATGGAAGAAATCATTTGGAGAGGATCTTCATGGGGATGGTAGCAGTACTATTGGCTGGCTGACATCATCTGTCTTTGGGGTACTGTTATCAACTGGTAAGAAAACTTGTAAGATCTGGTTAGGGGCAGTACAAATAATGTGTCATGAGGGTGTTTTAAAACATAAAAATAACTAAATGGGAAAGTAAATTTGAGCAATTTATAGGAAAACATGTTGCAGTTGCAGTAAAATGTCTCGGAATGTCTCAATCGAACTAAAAAGTGGAGTTTCTGATAACAGCTTTTAATTTAAAATATTGACTATTTGTAGGCATGCATAATACTCTCTCTCCATCTAAAAAAACACATTGGCACATTATCCACCATTCCACTGCAGTCATTTTAAACGAGATTAAACGAGTTTGTAAACATATTTATATGGTGTATAATAAATTTGTTTTGGTTTATTTTTTTTCATCAACATGTATCATTTCAGGTCCCATATCTGGTGCGTTGAGTCATCATTTTGGAGTCCGTCCTGTCGTCATGTTAGGCGGTTCTCTATCAGCTCTAGGTATCTTCTTCTCTTCATTTGCGAAAACAATACATCTTTTGTTCTTCACAGTACCATTGACAGGTGAGGAATAATTCTTAACAGAGTATCTGCCCTATCTGTTAAAATGTATACGCCAGAAACGTTGCCAAGGAATTCAAGTATTAATTTAATAGCTTTGTAGATTCTTCTTGTTCCCATTATATTAAGCAAAGTTAAGTAGCAAGTTTGGACACTGGACAGTCTTAAGAAACTTAAGTGTTAAAATTGCATTGTACGCACAACCTCTTAAGTCTTAACAAAGGACCATGCGTATCCATTGCTGATGTTAATTTTGAATACTATCCTAAATCCTCTCAAAACCACTTTTCCGGGTGCCATTAAGCCATCATTTTTACAGAACACTACTTGCAAAAGTGCAAATGATGTTGGGATTTGTCAGTAAATCTCAGATAGATGATTCTTAGATGTAGATATGTCTGACTTGATAAAATAACAAAGATTGATAATTTAACAATCATTTTATCCTCTCCAGGTTTTGGATGCGGACTAGCATATGCTTCAAGTATCACCATTATCACTAAGTGCTTCCACAAGCACTTCGCTTTAGCAAGTGGCATCGCATCGACGGGGATATCTGTTGGAGTCATGACCCTTCCTATCATCATCCAAGCACTTGTCAAGTACTACACCTGGAGGAACGCCACCATGATTGTCGCTGGTATAATAGCGCAAGTGATGGTCTGTGGCGCTCTCATGAAGCCACCATCTGAATTAGACAAACTTGTGGAAACAACAGAATTTAACGTTCCTGAAAAGTCGACCCAAGACTATGATCAAGAACCATGTGCTTATGCTAGAATATCTACAGAGGATGGTGGTGAAATGGAGACAGCTGTTGTTATCAAAAATGACGTTTTAGCAAAAGAGTCTCGTAAGAACAACTTCGGAGTTATTTTAGATAGCCTAGGGTTGTCACTGATCTGGACAAATCGTGTTTACGCATGTACACTTCCAATGTTCTTCCTTAATGGCGCAGTGTATACTACTTTTCTAGTGTACATCAAGGAAAGAGCTGAAAAAGTGGGTATTTCAGATTACAATGCTGCACTACTCATATCTATTATCGGTATAAGTGGTTTAGTTGCACGAGCAGGACACGGTCGTTTATAGTAGACAAGAAAATTTGTCACCCGACTACAATCTGCGCTTTTGCCAACTTTCTTGTGGCAGTATCACTCCCAATAATCGCAGTTTCTGAGCAATATACAATGTTTGTGATATGTGCTGCTAACATTGGATTTGCTGCAGGATTGTATATAGCTATTAACATAGTCATAGTGAGAAGCATAGTTGGAGTCCAGCGCTTCCCTGGTGCTATGGGAATAGCATTTTTTCTTGTGGCTATGAGTATTATGAGTACAGTTGCTATAGCAGGTAGGTTGGTCAACTTTACCTCTGACTAGATGGCCTTTCATGGTCAAACGATAGTGTGTGGGACTTTCACATTGCTGTAGCTGCTATATTGGAAGTGGTGGGCAGGGGTGTGGTGGGTAAGGTCGGTAAGGTTAAGGGTGAGGTTGAGATAGGTGCGGTAATTGGGTAGGATTGATGTGGTAGAAGTAAGTGGTTGTATTGGGGTAATGATTGGGATGTATGAAGGGGTTCGGGATATGTGGTATGAAAAAGTGTTAGAAATAGGTAGGAGAGTCTTGGGTGGATGTAGTAGGACGCGGTGAAGACAGTGGGTAAGGGTGTGGTGGGAGGGTAGGTGTCAAATGAGTGTGGCGAGTGTAGTTGGTTTAGGTATAGTAATGATGTGGTGGGGGTACGGGTAGGATTCTATTGGGTAAGATAGGTGTGTAAGGTAGGGTGAGGTTGGAATGGGTGTGGTATATTAGGATTTGGTAGGATATAACGGTTGGGGTTATGGGTAGTGGTGGGGGAGCGATGGTGTAAGGGTAGTAGTTGGTTAGGAATGAGCCATGGGGTAAGAATGTTCGGGTATAGGATAGGGGTGGGGATAAGGGGTGTGGTGGAGTTGGATGGGTGCGGTAATAGGTCGGGTAGAAGTAGGTTGGGGAAGAGGTAGTGCTGGGTAACGATTGGGATAGTGTTGTGAGGTAGGGTGTGGTGGTGGTAGGGATGAGTGTCTATTTGCGTCATATTAATGTATTACGACTAAAGATAACATAACATTATTTCTTGGATTATGTAATTCCAGGTTTATTACTAGACTACACAGGTGACCACATGGCAGGGTTTCTCTATGCAAGTATCATACAAGGATTAACTGGTGTATGGGTACTCGCCAGTCATGTCGTGTGGACAAAGTGCGTCAAAGATCCCAGATGGCCGTACCCGGCCCCCCTTCCGTCATTATGCCATAGTGTTCCAAATCAAGCTACTGAACCACGGGTTGAAGACAAAGGTGCTTGAAATGCAATGACATACAGTACTATACTGCGCCAATAAAGTATCCTTACACTTGGAAAAATAATTACAATTTCAAAACTGAACAATATTGGTGTTAATTTGTTTTTTCTAATGCACTATCTAATCCTGCACATTATGACACCACATTGAATCCAATGTGACCTCAAGAAGTAAAGTCATGAAGTTACAAGCAATTGAATAGACGAAGGTCCAGTTTTGAAAGTGACAAACTGGCCTATACAAGGCGCAAAAAGATTCCAACAAGCGAAACAAATTGACAACACAGTTTCTTCAATAAAGCGTTATTTAAAGCAGTTGTTATTTCAGTTTTTACTTCTCTGTACTTTTCATAACTTTCATTTAATTTGTCAGTTCTTTTGTTTCAGTTTTCTTTTGTTCCCTTTGTTTTAAATTAAAGTCAAACGCATAAATTAGCCATTCACCACTCTCACACCAGATGTCTAGTCTGTGGAGTTTTGAATAGGCCAGTTTGTCTCTTTTAAAACTGGACCTTCGTCTAATCAAATGCTTGTAACTTTACTTCTTGAAGTCACATTGGATTCAATGTGGTGTCATAATGTGCAGAATTAAATATTACCCCCAATATTGTTCAGTGTGGAAATTGTGATTATGTTTCCAATTGTAAGGATACTTTATTGGCGCAGTATGCAACAACTGTCACTGAAAAAATTTAGTAGACCAACGTTTAGATTAGAATAATATATAAACAAGCTTGACAGAATTAACAGAATAGGTAAGCAATTAAGCTTACCGTGAAAAACAAGATCGGCTCCAGGGACCGTTTTTTTTTCATTATAAAAAATTCGGTCTATTTCCGATTTTAGGCATAATTTTGTTCAGAGAGGCGTGTGTGAATTTTAAAAAGGTCATATTGTTGCCTTATATATATGCAACTGATATCAAAAAATAAGGCTAATTAAAAAAAAACGGTTTCTAGAATGGAGTCTTAAAATTCAGAAAAAAACAAAACAAAAATATTTGAAATATTTGGTATGATGTACCAAGAAAAGTTGCCGAAATTTCACTCTTTTGTGATTTTCTCCATAATTGTAGGCCGATTAATATTTAGATTCCTTGATGTCGTGCCTTTAAAAATATGTATACTTTTATATGTCTTGCGTGAATGTTATGGCACTTTTGCTACATGCAAGTACGAGAGTGCACAGCTGCCTTAAGTCAGGCAAAAATTAATACCCTTAGATACAGACAATAACTAGAATCATAAACAGTGATAAAGGTCAACCCATATTTTGCGAGAAACTGATATCTATCGGTACGTCGACAGGTACAAATTAACGTCATTGATCTTATTTTAATGTCGACCAAAGCGTGTTGAATCAAACATGTGTATCCTGAAGGGGATGATCTGCGATACATAAATGTAATTTACGTGATCGCATTGCCTTGTTAATTATTGTACGGGGAAAGACTAATACTAGTAGCCAGTTCTCTCCAATTGTGTAATCGTGTATTTGACTGTAAAAAAAGAGAATTTGATTCCAATCAGAGACCAAAATTGAGGTTTTCGAAACGTGTTACTTAACTTGATTTCCCATCTCTCGTTTGAAGTATCGTAAACAGATTGTAAATGCACGAGGAATAACTTGATTGAGAGCAATACATGTGTTTATTTCTATTTTGACGGATCCTGGCAAATAAAGATATAAGTAACGTCATATTATTGTATCAGCACTAATATTCCTCTCATATCAGTAGCTGAACAAGGAACGATGGGCGAACGATGACTTCACATTAATGAGAGTTTCACTTATGAGGACTTTTAATATATACTTGTCTTTTACTCAAGAGATATGAGATTGCCATCTATAATTAACATTTTGTTATGCCAATAACTTTAAGAAAGGCTTTGTTGATACATCAAAATTGATTACACCAAATTGTATGTATGCGTCAAGAGTAATAGAGTATACTTGACAATTTTACTCTTATTGTCGTACTTAGTTTTGCTACAGCTATAGCTGCAAACCCATGTAGTGCAGTAACCGCTAGAATTCGGGCAAATATTCAGTTCAAAATGCAGCGTGAATTTTGGATGAATTATGAATGTTCTGGAGATGAAGTTGCCCTTAAAGTTGTCCTAGATACGTCCAAACATTCAGCTGTAATCCATAATTACGCAGAAGCCTCAAGTATAATGATTATGTTTTCGTTGTAGATGGTGGATGGTGTATACAAATAGAAAAAAATAGAGTATCATATAAAATATTCACTATTATAAGCCCGAGTTTAGTTAACCTGTAACATGAACAACGATTTACCGACTTCTGGCAGAGCCACAAGCAGCAAGCAAATAAAAACGAATTTCTATCAAAAATAACAACACATGAACATGGAGGTTCAGAAATTCGGAAAACCCATTGTTCTTGTTATAGTGTATGAGCTTGACCTCCTCAGATGGGGTGTTTGGTACTAGTGGGAGGGGGGGGGGGGGTCAAAGCTGCACTGCTAAGTACACTGCAAGTTTCTCATCTATGTGACGCCGATGTCACCACAATGTCACTCCATCGGAAAATGTTTGCAAAGGAACTGGCTTCAGAATTGTGAATGGAAGAATTAATAGCCAAGCTTCCGGATTATTCACTTTTATTAGTCATCAAGGCAAGAGTGTCGTCGACTATTTACTTACCAAACCAACTATTTTCCCGCTTATTACTGATGTTGCCATTTACAACAGAATTGAGTCAGATCATATGCCCATTGTATTTAACATGCATTTTGAGAACCATTTGGACAATGAGAATGTTAACATTTCAGATAAAGAAGATGATGATGAGGCAGGCACCACCATGAATAACTTATTGAAGCGCTTTGTTTGGAATACCAATTGCCTGCATTCATTTATGAAAAGATGGAAACATCCAGACTTCATCAACATGAATAACAGTTTTAGAAAGGTTTTGCGTGAACTTCATATTGATCAGGCAGTTTCAATTCTTAGTGACATGTTCTACTTTGTTGGAAAAAGTATGTTCCGACAACAAAAGCAAGTTAGAACTACTGCAAAGAAACAAGACAGCTGGTTTGATGCCGAGTGTTTGCAGCTTAAAAATACAGATTCAGCGAAAACTTAACAGGTTTAGATTGAGCCGCTCAGAAGAGGCTTTGTCAGAATATAAGATCATTAAACAGCAGTATAAAATTCTTTTAAAGAAAAAGAAATATTTATTCAGGAAAGAGAAGCAACAGGCTCTTCTTGATTCCCTCAACAGTAATGATATCAAAACTTTCTGGGCACAAATAAAGTCACCTCCTAAAAGTGTATCTGATCGTATATCAACCAATCAGTGGCTGCATCATTTTAGAAATCTTTTTAACCCAGAGAAAGATGATGCCAGTGATGATGATATTGAAATCATCGAAAGTGAGTGTCCTCCTGATAACCACTCCGAGGAGGCCAATAAAAGTGACACCGAATGGGATACGTTTCTTAACACTGAAGTAACTGAGGATGAGGTAGCTAAATCTGTGAACTCTTTGAAACAGGGCAAAGCGACTGGTATTGATGGCATACCTGCTGAATTTCTTAAACATTCGCCAAAAGTCTTGCTCGATATGCTTGTAAGTTTATTCAATGCAATATTAAGCTCTGGTTGCTTTCCCTTGCAGTGAGCCACTGGGCTGATTGTCCCCATTTTTAAAAAAGGTAAACGTGATGAGCCCAATAATTATCGGGGAATATCACTTATTTCAGTTCTATGTAAAGTTTTCTCGGGAGTTCTCCTGAATAGATTGAACTTCTGGGCAGACGCAGTGAATTTCTTTTGCCAAGAACAAGCTGGTTTTAGAAAAGGTTATCGCACAACAGATAATGTTTTTATTATGTATACAGTAATTAATAGATACTTGTCACGTAAAAAAGGTCGATTATATATTGCTTTCGTAGATTTTCGTAAAGCTTTTGATTCTGTGAATCACCAACTGCTCATTTCTAAACTAAAAGATGCTGGAATTACAGGTAACATCCTTGAAGTGTTGCGTTCCATGTATATGCAATTAAATGCACATGTTAAAACTCCTAATGGAGTCACAAATTCTTTTCCTTGTTTATCAGGTGTTCAGCAAGGGTCTGTATTATCACCATTTCTTTTTAATTTGTTCCTCAACAGCTTGAGTCAACAGCTGAATTCTTCTGACATCCAGGAAATCCAACTTGGCGACGCATATATAAACCACTTACTCTATGCTGATGATCTAGCACTGATCAGTGATACAGTATTTGGACTGCAACGACAAATAAATATTCTTGCTAACTACTGTAAAGTATGGGGTCTAACAGTCAATACTGAGAAAACAAAAATCATTGTATTTCGTCGTGGTGGTGTATTAAAGAGATATGAAAAATGGTATTATTTAGACGAGCAAATAGACACTGTTAATTCATTTAAGTACTTAGGAGTTACATTCAGTTCGTCTGGATCATGGATCAAATCACAAGAGTATTTAAGTGTACAGGCTAAGAAAGCCCTTTTTAGTGTTAAAAGCATTGCCAGTAAATTTGGTCGCCTACCTCCTGATGTAATGTGCAAAATTTTTGATACTAAAATTGCCCCAATTATGTTTTATGGCTGCGAATTATGGGGAACAGATGAATCAATGTTAATTGAAAGAGTACATTTAAGTTTCTGCAGGTACCTACTCAACATACCAAAAACAACTTCTAGTGATGGTGTGCGAGGTGAATTGGGCAGATATCCTTTGTTTATTCAAACTCTGATGAGAGTTATCAAGTATTGGCTATATATTCTTGAATTAAGTCATAATAGAACATTATTTCAGTGTTATAAATTTCAGTACAACAAAGCCGAACGTGGCCAGGAGTGTTGGGCACTAGCTGTCAAAAACATTTTGTTTTCTAGAGGATTTGGTCACGTTTGGATTGCACAAGGTGTTGCCAATAAAAATGTTTTTATTTCACTTTTTAAGCAACGTTGTACAGACATAGAACTACAACGTTTTGATGAGTCTATGCGTACTAATTCTAAGTTAAAATATTATTCAATATTTAAGACTGATATCATATGTGAAAAGTATTTATTTATAATTGAAAATGTTATGATGAAGATTTTGTTGACTAAACTCCGACTGGGTAGTTTGAATTTGGAAGTAGTTTTAGGAAGATATGAAGGTATACCACGCGATGAACGTCTCTGTAAATTATGTGAGTCTGGATTGGTCAAAGATGAACTGCATTTTGTTCTAGTGTGTGATTATTTTAGGAATGAGCGGCAACGTTTTATACCTAGATACTATCGTGAAAACCCAACTGAACTGAAGTATTGCCAATTCATGCAGACTTCTGATAGCAGGATCTTGAAAAATCTGTGTAAATATTTATTTAATGCATGTAAGAAGAGAGATATATACTTTCGTCAGTAGATGTATACGTTAATATTGTTTATGTAATTTACAATGTATTTTAGGGCCGGAGGCCTTTATATACTGAATAAATTTCCCTCATTTGAGGGAATTGAATTGATTGAATTGAATTGAACTACACCCTGGTTTCCCACGTCGCCGGTCCAATATAGCCGGGTAGCCAGCCTCCTATGTTCCTCCAGAGTGACTACGCGGCGCGGTGACTTCGCAGCAACAAAAACAAATTAGCTTTTTTTTTTAATTGCACGCATCAAAAAATGCACAGCAAACTTGTGTTTACCTACGACTCGCCAGTCGACAACAATAGCAACAAAATACAAATAGAAAAGTACGCCGATTAGGCATAATTTAGGGGTTCATTCATATATTTTCAGGACTAAACGGTTGTTTATGCCCGAGAGACCGCTTGTTTAGTCCTATATTTGTGTTGTGAAGTGTATATAACACGACCAGCTCAAGAAGGATATTTTAAAAATAGCTGAGGTGAGTTCACACACCCTTGTCGCACTCCAACTGCAGTATTAAACCATTCGGTTAACTCTACATTAGCCTCTAGAGTACCACACAAAAAACACATTGGAAATGACCCTTGTTCTCTAATGAACTCATTAATGTAAATTTATCAAGCTTTCCTAAAGCATTCTTAAGTCAAAAAAAAAATGGAAAAATTGAAAAAAAAACACACCAGAAATTGAGGAGGGAGGGGACGAGTCGGCCTTATTTCGCATTCAACACAGCAAACCTTATAGAATATTCGACATAGCGAAACTTATTTTACGACATAGCAAACCTTTCGGCATAGTGGTCGGACACCGTTCTTGTTTCTGTAAAATATAAACATCGGTCATCGGCATTTTAGTAATTGATTGAATGAATCTATATATACTTTAAAACGGTGCTACAGGGTCTTAACGGCATGTTGTCTGTCCAATATAATCACGTTAAGTGTAGGCTTACGTCAGCTTCTTAAGAGCATTTGAACGTATCTAAGATGCAACTGTGCTATACGGATAAAATAATATTATCAGTTACAATAATAGTCTTATTATGTCCAAAAAACAAACTACATCGTATTATGTGTTTATAACATATTCATTCCAACAAAGTTGTTCAAAAACAAGTAGAATAATGATAGAATGACTAATTAATTTTGTTTTCCATTACTTTCTGTAATTTACAGTGCTATTATAGTCTCAAACAGCGCGTTGCCTTCCCGTTAATGCTAAAGTCATGCCCACCATCATGACCATGCTATGTCCCTCGTACACCAATACCTTGTTATGTCATGCATAATTTGGGAACGTTATGACAGAGGATTTTGCCAGTTAGTGAAACACCGTTATTGCCGAGGAGCTTAGATAAGAAAGAGAAGCAATAGATTACGTAAGGCATTGTTATTTTGATGCCAATATGATTTGCCGACAGGCTATTCATAAAAGTGTTACCATTGTTTCGAGCAAAGGAGTTCCGCTATTAAATTGGTCACTGACCCGAGAGCATATTAACGCTTTTCCTGGCAATAAGTGATGAATAGAAAATTATGTGTAAGCGCACCGCTTGAGAAAGTGGTATTATTGTTCTCACACTGCCCACGGGTGTGCTTACTTGTCCAAATTTGGGCGCAAGCATTCAAACCTTCTATAGGGAGCGCCCAAAGTGATTTGGGTGGCTAATTTGAATAAAATGAACGAGCACGCTTTAAATTGACGATTCGCTCACGGGCAGCTCAGCAGCCATGGGGACGGCATGTGATCTTGATAGGTGAGTGTAATATGACTAATATCGCATTCACTCATGACGTCCGTTTACATATCGCGTCTTATGGACTGATTAGAACAGCCTCTCGTAATGCTAAGAAACCGCGTTTATACCATGTTCAGATCAATTTATGATATAAAATTGGATCGATTGAGCCCATATTTATTGGTCGAGACGTAGTCGAGTCCAATATTTTAAAACTCATAGCGAGACCAATAAATATTGGGCCTAAAGCATCCAATTTTATCATTATTATGTGTTGGATCCAATATTTTCACACACTTGGATTCATCAAAACATAATAATGATAATAATTGGTTAGCGAAATTAATTATCAATAAAATGGACAGTGTCACTAATTATAAAAATACAATAAACTGCATGACATATCTAATATCAAAGAAAAGGCCGAAAGTCATAACCTCATCACTCACATCATAAAAGCGCTTTGGATATAATTATACAAATTCAATATTATATTGCACAAAAGTAAATTAGGGATTCAATCATATTTCACCGTTGTTCATCACCAATTAACAACGATGCGTTTGCGTCGTCTGCATGGCTTTAGCTAAGCCTGCCCGAGCGAAGGAAACCACGCAGACACGCCTGACGCGAGTTGTTAATCGGCGATGAACAAAGGTGAGACATACATGATTGATCCCTTTCAACAACAAAAACAAGCCAAAGATCATCTAATTCACAGGATTGTTTCATTCGGAATATCAGTTTGTCATTGCCACTCAACCTTACAAGAAAAATCGTTGATATGAGCAATAAAACTAAAGAATAAAGTGTTTGCGCATAATATAAGTTCCAGGTATGACGAATTTTACACGCTCACACGTAATGCGTACGCGTAACCTTGCGTTCACGTTTACGCTACTGGAAAAGTGTGGATTCATCAGGGATTAACAACGCTTGGCTCCTGTACAAAGGTTTATAGGAAGAGTTGTTGAAAACATTGTTTAAACGCAAACATTTCAATTATTGTTTAAAATATTGACCATGTAAGGAAGCACTGTTATGAGATTTACTTGTGTGCCACCTAAAATGTCAGTTTGTGTCAATTTCATAGCTCTCGGCTATGCATTGACTCATCGAGTCAGTAGAGATCAATAACTAGAATCATAAAGTACAGACCATAGGGAAAGCGTGATATATATCGGTACGCGGTACAAATCAGCCTCGTTGATCTTATAATGTCGACCTAAGCTTGAGGAAGCAAACACGTGTACAATGATTTACGATACATAATGTGATCGCACTGTCTTGCCAAGTTATATTTTTCTGACATTTAATATAGTTCCATTGTACGGTGAAATACTAATACTAGTAACCTAGTTCTCCCCAATTGCATCTGACCGGAAAAAAGAAAATTTAATTGCAGTTAGAGAGCGAAATTGAGGTTTGCGAAACGTGTTACTTAACTTGATTTCCCATCTCTCGTTTGAAGTCTCTTAAATAGATTGTAAATGCCTGAGGAATAACTTTACTGAGAGTAGTGCATGCGCGCAAGTTTGTGGAATCGAAAGATGAAAAGATTTTGAGACCGCTTGTGCCAGTCGGTATTATGTGAATAAAAAGGTAATTTGCTCATAAATATTGGATAAATTTTGTTTCAACTCCCTTTTTTCCCACTTTGGAAATAAAGATACTGGTAATGTCCTATCAGCATACATTCTTCGCCTATCTTTAAGGTTTAAAATTTTTTTATTTCAAACTCTAATGGTGACCCGCAGGTCAAATTGCTAGAATTGTACATTAAACACACCTAAACAGACACAATGCAATTTGCAGGCAGCAGCTAAATCAGCGCCAATATTGCAACATTGAAACAAACAACTATACAAACATCCAATCCAACCCAATCCCCCAGTAGGCAA
This sequence comes from Amphiura filiformis, assembly GCF_039555335.1. NCBI lineage: Eukaryota > Metazoa > Echinodermata > Ophiuroidea > Amphilepidida > Amphiuridae > Amphiura > Amphiura filiformis. The sequence continues at coordinate 39,840,303 of NC_092630.1, forward strand.
TGAGGATAAAGTGCCTTGCCCAAGGACACAACACGTTGGCACGAGCGGGGCTCGAACTCGCAACCTATGGATTATGAGTCGGGCGCCTTATCCACTCGGCCACACGTGCTCCCACAAGGTTGTGGAATGAGGAAAAAAGCGCAGTGATTTATAGTGCATTACGCACAGGCACAACGCCTAGACGTTGATCCACACGCCTCAGCACACTTTACAGGTTATCGCTGACCACTACGGCCCCATATCATTCCCTAAACCATTTAACAACAACACAGGGACTTTGCAGCTTCAAGAGCGCACACCCTAGACATTCCACAAATGACCTTCACAACCAGGATCAGCTCCCCGAGTTTCGTACGGGTTACAACGAGACAATTAGCAGCGAGTTCCTTGTCCAGGGGAATTTCAAGCTAACTCAATTTTTCCACGAGAGCATACTAAGCCACCATCAGGGTTCGAACCCGCAACCTCTCGCACCACAGTCGAACGCCTTATCGATTACACTAACTTGACTACATGGGGGAGCATGGACTTCATATTTAACGAAAAGCTCGCTTATGAGATCTTTTTAAAATATTAATATATTACGATGGAAAATATTAAAATATTTCAAAACAAAATGTTATCTTATCGGTGGCCTCATATATTTACAGGAGATATACCAGAGTTATTCCCACGGTTCGAGAAATATTCTTCTGATCATGTAGAAATGCATTGACCTTTCAGAACCACTTTCTGGAGGAGTAACAATTTTCCAGTGGTTGCTGGGGCACTCGACCAATGACCTAACTCCTACCAGTGGCGTAGCATGGGTCATCCGATTGGGGGGCACCGACCAGGATGGGGGGGGGCACCGACCATGATTGGGGGGGCACAAGCCGTTTTTTGGCAATTTTCCTATGGGATTTTTTAAATTTCCTATGGAATTTTTAAAATTTTGAAATCGATGGGGGGGCACGTGCCCCCGTGCCACTGACTCCTACCAGCACAACCCGATGACTGCTGAAAGTCGACGCATTGGCACAGGTGCGTCATAGACACAACGTGCATTGACGTCACTGCCTCGCGGCGAGGACTCTCAGTGACATAAATTGACACCAATTTGGTATTCAGGTTGTCGAATCTACTTAGTTTTTCATAGCAACTCGCTCCGTATTTATTTTGAAAGAAAATACAACAGGATAGAAAACAGCATATTTAACGCGGCTGTGTACTTCAGACATTGTTTCTTCCGCGAAATTGAGCTTTTTTGAAATGTATTTACTTTGTTATGTTTTTTATAAATACAAGGAAAGAAAATCCAGATTTGTTAACTCTAACTACTCTATTTTATGGATTTTATTTCACTATTTCACTCGTTTCCGCAATTTAAAAGGAAAGAAAACCTTTGTTGTACCATCGGGGTATACGCGCGCAACAACGCATCGCGTTTTGTAGACGCGCAATATGTTAACGCACAGATACGCTACGCATACGCAACGCTTATCTGCATGCGCGGCGCCTCTTATGGAAGCACCACGGAAGCACTGATTTCATAAAAACCTAGCGGTCAAATGGCTCCGTTTTAGCTGATAAAATGTGAATTTTTTCAAGTTCTTTCCCCCGATTTAAACATCAAGATATGAATAGATTTCGCCCAAATTTCTCAAGGGGCTGTGGATTTACCCGATGTTTACGTAATGTAAGGTAGAAAAACGAGAACTGCAAAATGTGACCACTTTAAACTTCAACGGCCTTTATTTCAATGTTCATTTTCTCGGTAAAATGACGATTTAGGTACACGATAACTCGATAAATACAGCATCTATAGGTAAGCAAATATGATCATAGTAAAAAGCATGATCGACTTAAGAAACGGTTTTCTCATTTTTTTATATTTTTGTCTATTTCCGATTTTGGGCATCATTTTGTGCAAATAGGCGTTTGTGAATTTTAAAAAGTTCATTTTGATGCCTTATATGGTCAATATCTCAAAAAATAAGGCCAATATCAAAAAAACCGTTTTTGGAATGGTGTCTCAAGATTAAGAAAAAAACAAAACCAAATTTTTTGGAAAGAGTGTTTTTTTGTTATGATGTACCGAAGTAAAAATTGCCAAAAACTCACGTTTTTGTGATTTTCTTCATAATTGTTGTTTTACACCAAATCTGTATTTATATTAAGATTCATTGATGTATTGCCTTATAAAAATGTATACTTTTATATGTCTTGCGTGAATAATTACAAAGTTATGGCACTTTTACTACATGCATGTCTGAGAGTACACAGCTGCCTTAAATGCAAACTCCCAAGCTCACACTCATGTGAGGCTATACTTTTACCGACTATTAGTCTGGTGCCCCAGCCCAAAACCCAAAAGTTTTTTCTTGTTTCTATATCACCAAGACCTACTGATTCAGAAACTGACGGATGCTACCTCTGCACCCTTAAGCATCTCGAGATATCTAAGATGGCCGCAAAAATGGCTGCCATCACATAAATAGCCATATATCAGCTATATGAACAGGTATGGTGATGATTTTAGTGTATTTGAATGGGTTTAGGGGTCACCGAATTCATATTAGTCCTTATCTAAAAGTCTTTATTCACGCTGGGGATTCAACCTATTTAAAGACACTAACATCATTTCTATACCTGTTTAGATAGTTGATACTTCGCTATTTATTATGTGGTGGCGGCCATTTTGCCGGCCATATTGGATTTCAATGTGAAAATAAGATTTCAGTGGTTTATTTAAGGACAGATATGAATTCATTGACCCCTAGAACCTATTCAAAGACGCCAAAATTATCACCGTACCTGCTTATATAGCTGATATAAATTATGGCTATTTTTATTGTGTGATGATAGCCATATTGGCGGCCATCTTGGATATCTCGAGGTGTTGAGGTGGCATCAGTCAGTTTCTGAATCAGTAGGTCATGACGATATAGAAACAACAAAAAAACATTGTGCGGATTTTTAGACAATCGTTCATTCTGTATTCATTCACAGAAACAAACACATATATACAAAGAAGAGAGGGCATCATTTTCAGGCGCATTCGGTGAACCCTAACCTAATCATCCCAATCGATTATGAGATGTGTGGATGCCATGAGAGATGTAGTCTATAAACAGACGCAACAAAATACGCGGGTTGGCACCGTCATCCTTCTTTGTAAAATACGAGTGTAATACCTGCCAACATTTTTCAACTGGAGCAACAATAGTGTGAAAAGTTAGAGGCCTTGTTAGGTTAATGTATCAAGTTAGGGTTATACTTATCTTCTTTGGCTTTATTGGCGTGCCTCAAGAGGAACAACCAATGTCTCACTGGTCTCCCCCTCGCGCAGATAAATTGGGAAACCTCTTCGCGCAAATAAATTTGGAAACCGCCAATAAATGAGGGCCAATGTCCATCTTTTCAGAATTACCCAACATTTGGATGACAATGGGACTTTCAAGTTTTGTTTTTTCTATTGTTCAGGAACTAACAATCAAGAGATTAAACTTGACAACGCTAGAGAATATGGTCTAAATAGAATTACGTAATAGTTGGACAGCAAATTTTAACCTTGCTGAGTATCAGACGTGCTTCATTTAAACCTTACACATGCAAATCATCATCCGGGCCGTGTGTTACTTCTTTTTACAGTCAAAATATTTCAATGTTCAACATTATTCTCAGAAAAATAATATCTAAGATTATTTGAACATGTACGCAACACTTACAAATGTAGCTATACGACAATGGAAACCACACGACCAAAACCGAAACCAAAACTTAAAACTTATAACCATTGTCCTAAATTATGTATAAACACCCCAATTGACGAAACATTGTCAGGAATTTAATGAAGATTAAAGCCCTTCAAAAATACACTGAATTTATACATATTCGCGGTGGAAAATTTCTACATGAGCTGTTAACTTGAGCCCGATACCGTCGTTTGAAGATTGAAGAAAACATCCTTGGCTTAATATTCTTTGTAATCGACCGTGTCAGTATATACTCGTGCGCCACCTACAATGAGTCAGTTTGTGTCCATTTTGCAACTATTCCAACAATAGTGTGAAAAGATAGAGGCCTTGTGAGGTTAGTATGTCAAGTTAGGGTTATACTTATTATTATTTGTGTTTGTGTCACCTGATATATTCACATTTTGGCTTTATTGGCGTGCCTCAAGAGGAACGACTAAAGTCTCATTGCTCCCTCTTCGCGCAAATAAATCGGGAAATTCGCCAATAAATGAGCGCCAATGTCCATTTATTCAGAATTACCCAACATTTGGACGACGATGTGTTTTTTCACGTTTTGATTTCTATGTTGTTCAGAAATTAATTATCAAGTTGAGTTAACAATGCTAGAAAGCTGGAGAAACATAGTCGAAATGGAATTAGCCTATCAATTACGTAATAGCTGGACAGCAAATTTTAACCCAGCTGAGTAACAGACGTGCTTCATTTAAATGTGAAAAACTTACATATGCAAATCATCATCTGAATCTGAATCTGAATGGTACAGTTCAACATCTCCCTGGTGGGGGCTGACGAACCCGAACGTGTGTGTGGGGGTGTGCCATTTAGTGTGTAGTTGAAGTGCCGTTTCAGCTGGCTTTGAATGCTTTTGGGTCTTCTATAGATATTAGTGATTCCGGCAGTAGGTTCCACTCAGTGGCAGTTCTTGGTATGAATGAATATTTGTAAGTGTCTGTGGACGGAGTGATATTTATGATTGATCTGCTGTGAGACTTTCTGGTAGGACGAGTTATCGGGTGCAGCAGGCTTTCGATCGGGGTGGCGAGGTGACCCTGTCAGGCTTTCTGGAACACAGATAATCTCATGTTTTTTCTGCTGCTGGTAAGGGTTTGCCAGTCTGAGTCCTGCAACATTTTCGTGACATATTCTGCCGTTCGTATTTATTTATTTAGTACAAAACGGACACCACGGCGCTGTACAGCCTCTAGCTTATTTTAAAGTTCTGATGTATATTGGTCTCATACTGCACTACAGTACGTTAATGAAGGTCTTAGAATTCAGAAATAAGCTAGTTCTTTAATGTCTTTTGTGTATGGCTTGAGGTTTCTATTGATGAAACTCAAATTTCTATTGCCTTTAGCTGAAATAGTGTTATGCATGTACCACTTAATGTTGTTTGCCATGATTTTGTTATCATCGACATAAAATATTTGTCTGTATCAAAAGATACAATTTAAGCCATGTGTGTTTCAAGCCACTAAGTCTGTCCAGGTCAGATTAGAGAAGGTCAGCGTCAGATTCATTGCTGATGGTTCTGTAAATGACACAATTATCAGCAAAAAGTTGGACGGTGGAGGTGATATGGTATACAAAAGGAAGAGCAACGGACCGAGTACAGTGCCCTGCGGAGCACCTGGTTGGACATGTACCCAGTCCGAAGCATCACCTCAATCACAACCCCATGATTCCTTCGCTTAAGGACTTGTAAAATCCACGTATGGGCCGGTCCCCGGATACCACAATGGTCGCTTTTCAATAAGAGCCTCTGGCGTGGTACCACATCAATGGTGTTGCTGAAGTCCATTATGATGACGTCCGTCTGTTGCCGCTTGTCGAGATCAAGGATTAATAGGGATTTGCATGATCGATTGCGGCGAAATCCGTGTTATTGGTCGGTCAGTATATCTAATCCATTAAGATGATGCATGATGTTCGAATGAACCCCATGCTCCATCACCTTACAACATATAGAAGTTAGACACAATGGTCTATATAGTTGCTTGGCTTAGTGCGATCTCCTTTTTTAAAGATTGGAGTAATATTAGCGCAACTCCAATCCTCGGGCAGTAAACTGGCCTCGAAAGATCTCCTGCAGATGGTCGTCAGGGCTGGCGCAATCTCCTTTGCCTCCATCTTTAGGATGCCTGCTCTCGCCCAAAAAGTGTGGTTTCGGCCTTCGATCTTTCTAGATTGTAACAACGGCTCAGCTATAGCACGTTCTCTAAGATAAGTATACGCGAATCTGCCAGACTGTCTCCTGGCCACTTGCATTGAAATTAGTAAAATTACTCGGTCCTGTTTGTGCACCAGGCGAGAATATGAAGTATTGGTAACACCTCTTTGCTTAAGTTACCTGTATACACTTACACACCTGAAGTTCATGTTTAGAGAAAACCATATTACGACGTAACTTGAGAGATTCAAACGAGATTGAATTATATTTTCATATTGATTAATACTTTTTTTGAAAAGAAAATATTGGCTTACAATGTACAGTACAATGCATTATTCTTGTCACATCTTCTACGCACACGTTGAACGTGAAATTCCCCATTGATTACATCCAACCTACACATTTTGAAATATCATTGAAATAATTTCGTATGAATAATTATGTTTGAGTTTTCTAGCACTGGCGTTCTACTTTGACGTCACGTCCCGTTCATAGTTACAAAATGTTTTGCCTTGACATGCTATTACACTTAAATTCAAGGGCATAAAAGCTGAATCAAAATTGGTACTTAGCTTTCATGTACAATTGGTTTATTTAAATTGCTAAAGTCTCAATGATATTTATTTACTATTCATTCTGCAGAATATTTGTGACATAAACAGCAGTGGGACATTGGTAGCTTCATTGATTTTACCAGAACATTACACGGCTATTTCTTGAATCATGTTTGTAGAAATGTAGACATTATATTGTTGAGCGTAATTCAAATGCATGCAGTATTTCGTACCTCGGGATCCCCACTGCACGTTTCCGCCCTGAAAGATCAAAGATATCAATATTAATAGTGATTATAATAAGTTTGGCTATCCCATCTTTACCTTTGCAACACACAAATAATATTTCATTTTGGTGCCCCATGTGCGAAGTGTCTGCTTGATTAGTCTTGCAGGTTGATATACTTTTACTAGTGTATTGTGACATTATCTAACCTATCCTAAATAAATACAACGTGACTTGTTTTCAAAGCAACAAATAGATGAAATGATAGAGATGCGGTTTGGGATCTTGACAGGTTAATTGAAATATCATGAAAAAAAACTTTTGAAGATCAAAATTATTTGTTGCAAATGGACCTTTTCGGTAAATCCCATAAGCCTTTGTGAGTAGATCTGGGATATCGTCATTTGACGTCACGCCGATGTGCACAATATCGTTTAGTGAAAATCGTTACGGATTTTGATGATTTTGGCACCATTTTGCACTATTTGCGCCATTTCAAAGAAGACACTTGTGGTTTTTGAATCTTTAAGAAAGTTGTAATTTTACTGCGAAATTTTAAGTTAATTCCCGAATCCACACGATATATTTGCATTGAGACACCCATGTATAAGCGTTTCCGTGCAAATGCACGAAATAACAAAGATAACAATAATGCTTATAAGAAGTTTAGCCTTAAACAACTTTACCATTGAGACAAAGAAATAATATTTCATTTTAGTGCCCCATGTGCGAAGTGTCTGCTTGATTAGTCTTGCAGGTTGATATACTTTTCCTAGTGTATTGTAACATCATCTAACCTATCCTAAATAAATACAACGTGATTTGTTTTCAAATCAACAAACGGGTGAAATGATAGAGAAGCGATGTGAGATCTTGACAGGTTAATTAAAATATCATGAAAAAAAAAGCTTGAAGTTAAATATATTTTTGTCAAATATTTGTAATGCTTGTTATGCCATTTTATTGGTTGTGAATGGTTAGGGCAAAATTTTCCAAACAATTCCACAGCGTTTTTACGTGTATATGGTCGAATCCAACCAAAAGTGTCCACGGGCCAAAAATAAAAATCCGAAATAAAAATGTCTCCACAATTTTTTCCTTTTGCCCATTGATTGATGACATATTGGCCTTATAGGAACCAAACGTGCCATTACTAATCTTGAAAAATAAATCCAGGACGTGTGATAGTAAATGTGATATCAAAACCCAATGTTACCTACGAATACCACTAGGATGCTTTCACTATCGCAATACTAATCAACCTAAAACAAATGGAATATTCCCATTAACGCTTTTTTCGTGTAATGTAGACCACAGGGTGTCAGGAAAATGCTAACTCAACCAGAAAATATTTGTTTTATTTTTATAACGCGATCAATATGATCTTAGTCAATTTATGCTAGTTTATTTTGAAAATGAAGTTTAGGTCAGTTTCTGTATTTTATTTATCAAATGAGTATGAATCAATTTACACATTGTATAAGAACGAGTATGATATATGTTTTCAAGAATATTAGGAATTATACGCATACACCTAACGCTTTATACAATGAAAAGGTGAAGAAACCCGGGTATTCGTAGGTAACATGAGCGATTTAACAATATCTATATTGAGTTTATAGGTTTAAATTTTGCTATTATGGTAATGAATTAATAAAATGGTAGTTTTTATATCTCTTTCAGATGGTACGTCCAAATGAATAAATGCTATTACCTTAGATCAAAAATTTTTTGATGCTTTTAGCAAGATTTTGACCACTTCATTTTGATATACAAGTAGTTAATCAGCAATTTTACATAATAAATAATTGTTGAATGAATCCGTATATGGGTAATAATAGTGTCCTGGCCTGGGGTACCGCTTAAAGTTTTGACAATTAATTTCCATTGGTAGGGACACTTCATTACACATGGCATGTGTTATGCTGTATTCGTAAGTAACATTTCAGGATTTGTAGGTAGTAATTAGACTTTTGGTGGATATTGCAATCAAAGCTTCATTTTATAAAGCACTTTGAATGTATTATTTTCTTTATGTGCGTTTATTGATACTTTAGACCCTATCATGTATTAATAATGTCGGTTCACAACGGTTGAAAGAGGATTGAAGTAAGAAACAAAGGCACTAAAGTGACTTTAATTTGCTTAATTGCACACAAATCGCTTAAAACCGTTATTGCAGACTTGTGAAGTCCATCTTGGAGTCAGTTACGTCTTGTGGCCTTTCGTTTGAGGGCAACTACAATTAGCTTTATACCAGGGTCCATCAATGTGTTGTCTAGATCATGAGACAATGAGAACAGTCGTTTTTCCATGGTATTCGTAGGTAACCTTAGCGAAAACGTCAAAAGTTACCTTCGAATAAATCAATTTGTACACACATTACTAAGAAACCAGAAGGTCGGTAAACATTTAAAATAAAGCACACATGACAGTTGACAAATCCAAGTATTTATCCCCTTCTAATCTTCTTTGAATCTGATTTTTCTTTCAAATGAGCAGACCGTCGTCTATTTCAGTACATATTTTTCACCAATTAAGCCGTATTCAGTTTTGTATGGTGGGCATGTATGTGAATTCGCAACTTTCATTGACATATGATTTGATAGCAAACATACAGGCCTTCGTAATGTACCAATACGGGCATTGGCATGAATGGTGTTTCACAATACTGTCATGATGGCAAAGTGTATTCGTAGGTAACATTCGGTTACCGAAATTTACCTACGAATACTTGCTTTTATTGTTGACATCTCAGAAATATTTAAACGCAGGTTATTGAAACTTGGTAGAAATAAAGAGTGTATTACCCTGCACCTATTGCTTATCTATTGTTTACTATTCTCTCACTTTGTGGAAATGCCACAGCTTTTAACATGTATTCGGAGGTAATGCATATTTTTTACCAAACCTACCTTTGTGCCATTTAGAATTTCTGGCAGCTAAACGCAATAATAAAGATGTCCGAATGCAATGCATTTCAGTATTGGACATATCAAAGCTTGTATCAATTGCGCATTTATTAGTTATTTCCATTTTTAAAGATATATCTAGTGCTATGAAAAATTGTATTCGTAGGTAATGTAAAAAATACCACTCAAAAATTATCACAAAAATTCATAATTATGTACAAATATGTGAAAAATTGAACAGGCAATCTTTGAATACACACCTTTCAGGAAATCAATTTAGATTCAATCCAATGACTTCTTTTCATAACTGATTTAGATGTTTTTAAAAATACTTTAAGAAATATTTTGAAAAATGGGTAAAAATAGCATTCACAGAAGGGGGTCTTATTATATATGGCGCGAAGCGTATGATCAAGGCGAATAAACACAATACAAAAACGAATGCCAATTAATTAATACTTTTAAGTTATGGCCCTGAACATGCCGTGTACACTTTTCGTTGGATTCGACCATATATCAATATCCTTCAATGTGCTAACATAAACAGCCAAAAAGGAAGAGTCATATCTAAGATTTGAAGTATTTGAGCGACATGTTCTTTGTTTCTTCAACATGTACACACAAAATTGTCTATTGTTGACCCCCAATTTTTGTTAAAGCCAAGGCCAGTCGTCTACCGACGGCCTAAGATGAACCGACGGCACTGATGACCGAGGGGGGGCACCGGCCCCGGCACCCACTGGCTACGCCACTGAAAGGTACCACTGCATTTGTTTTGTCTTTCTATTGGTACTATTTTAATCGACTTTGTACATTCACATATCCACACCGCCCTTTCCGGTAAGGTCCCAGCTGTTGGTCACAACGTCAAAATCAATATCTCTAGACTATACTCCAAGAAATAGAAGAAATTGGCATCACTTAAATGGTAAACAACTACGCGTGAAGGTTAGGTGTGACTACCATATGGCAACCTGCAATGAGTACTTGTTTCATATTGCGCATAATTTCGTCTTACCGGGCGCCGGTACTCCATTGAACAGATTACCAGTGAATCGATTTAACTAAGAAACAACTACGTACATCGAAATGATTTAAATTGCGCTTATTCACTTCACGACATTTAATAGGAAGTTACAGCTCCAATGGAGATGTTTTCTAACAGAAAAAGGATTACCTTAACCCTTTCAAAGACTATTAACACGTATTTCCTTTAAAATAGAATAAGTTTGGTTACTATTTACATTCTACGCCCCAAGACTCGATAATTACACCGTTGTTTGTTGACTATGTACATGTTTCGAGTAAAAAGAGCAATGTAACATAGTTCTTTTCTGCTTACCACCTAATTAAGTATTCAATAAACAGTAAAATCTTTTAAGCTGAATTTTCGCAGACCTCATCTTTCAATCTTATTTCAATTTCCGCAAAGCAACTTTGCTGAACAAATCATCCATCAAATGCGAAGGAAATGTGTCTTGTCTCACGGCCTCTAATATGTTTATATTGCGGTTAACTAAACGATCTGGATGTTCTTCATATCCGTGACTATTATTTTAAGTCCGCTCCTGTGTCTTAAAGATTGCCATTCTTCTATAAAATATGTCACTAGAGTATTTAAAGACTGCCTTTTTAAAGCCATGACTTATCATATCACCAATGGGATCTTAAGAACTTGCTGTTATGTTTCCTCCATTACTTTATGCTGAAAGCCAGGAGGACTCGTCATTCTGCGTGTGCATGTAGGGATGTACGTAGGGTTGTAGGGCTGTGTATGTTTAATTACTTAATGTCTTATTTCATTTCTTTATAATGGACATTTGACATAATAGTTATCTAAAGAAAGATGAATGCCACATACCGGTATATTGATTAATTTTGGGAACTGACATATTTAGTTTCTAATTTAGATGTCTTTTACCTTTCCCAGTTAAGATTAGGAGAGCGTTGCTAAAGACCAATGAACAAACACTCACATCATAAAAGCACTTTGAATATTACAAATTCAATATCGCACATAGGTAAGTACATTGTTCAGATTATATATAAAAGCAAACATTAAAAATATTGACCATGTAAGGAAGCACTGTTATGAGATCTACTTGTGCGCCACCTAAAGAGTCAGTTTGTGTCAATTTCTTAGCTCTCGGCCATACATATCATACTGACACATCAAGTCAGGCAAAAATTAATATCTTAAATAGAGATCAATGACTAGAATCATTAAGTTCAGCCCATATTTCGGAAGAACCTGTACGCGGTAAAGGCAGCCTCATTGATCTTATAATGTCGACCTATAAGCTTGAGGAAACAAACACGTGTACATTGAAGGGGATGATTTGCGATACATTATGTGATCGCATTGTCCTGCTAAGTTGAATTTTTTTGACATTTGATATAGTTCCATTGTACGGCGAAAGACTAATACTAGTAACCTAGTTCTACCCAATTGCCTAATCGTGCATCTGACCGGAAAAAAGAAAATTTAATTGCAGTTAGAGAGCGAAATTGAGGTTTGCGAAACGTGTTACTTAACTTGATTTCCCATCTCTCGTTTGAAGTATCTTACATAGATTGTAAATGCCTGAGGAATAACTTTATTGTATTGAGAGTAGTGCATGCGCGCAAGCTTGTGGAATTGAAAGAGGAAAACGCAGTCGGTATATGCGGATAAAAAGTAACTTGCTCATAAATATTGGAAATTTAAAATACCAATTTGTTACAAGTAGCTTCTCCTATATAATAATATGTGTTTGTATCTACTTTGACGGCTCCTGACAAATAAAGATACAGGTAACGTCCTATAAACATTATATCAGCATATATTCTTCGCCTATCATAAAAGTTGGAACGAGGAACGATTGGGGAGCATTGGACTTCATATTTAATGAGAAGCTCACTTATGAAAAATCTTATCTAATCGGTGGGCTCATATATGTACAGGAGGTATGATCATGTAGAAATGTGTAATCGACCTTTCGCAACCATTTTCTGGAGCAGCAACATAATTTTCCAGTGGTCACACAAACGCACTAAGTCGACACATTGGCACAGGTGCGTCGTAGATACAGCGCACGTTGATGTCACAGACTCGCGGCAAGGACTCTCAGTGACATTGTGTTATTCATCTTCGTCATTTCTTGTTTTAAAAGAAAGAGTCGAAGAGCTTTTGAGTGTGCTTTTGCGAGGTGGGGTGGGGTTTTGTGTGCGTATTGCAAAAGTTGCGGTAAATGCAATTTTTAACAAGTTACACAATAAAGTTACACAGATGTGGTATTCGGGATGTAGAAACTACTTTTTAGTTTTTCATAAGAATTCGCTCCGCATTTATTTTGACAGAAAATACAACATGATAGAAAACAGCATAATTAAATGCTGACTCCCAAGCTCACACTCAAGTGAGGCTATACCTTTCCCCTTTCCCGACTATTTCATGATAGTGATGCAAGCGGTATTGTTTTCTTTAATCGTCATTCAGTCTCCCATTACCGTAACCTGATATAGATTACTAATAATAAAATCCCAAGGTTACCGAAGATTGAAGACAGAAGACAAAAATAGCACACAATCATGACGTGTGGATGCCATGAGGGATGTAGTGTATAAACAAACGCAACAAAATTTCGCGGGTTGACACCGTCATCCTTCTTTGTAAAATACGAGTGTAATACATGCCAACATTTTTCAACTGGAGCAACAACAATGTGACAAGATAGAGGCCTTGTTAGGTTAATGTGTCAAGTTAGGGTGTTACTTATCGTTATTTGGTGTAGGTGTATAACACCTGATATGTTACATTCACTTTTGGTTCTATTGGTGTGCCTCAAGAAGAACAAATAAAAAGATTTCACTGTTCCCCCTTCACGCAGATAAATTTGGAAACCTCTTCGCGCAGACAAATTTGGAAACCCAACAATAGATGAGCGCCAATGTCCCTCTGTTCTAACATTTGGACGACAATGGGACTTTTCAAGTTTTAGTTTCTCTGTTGTTCAGTAACTTACAATCAAGAGATTAGCGTTAACAATGATAGAAAGCTGGAGAATATATACAGTGGTCGAAATGGTGCGAATAGAATTAACCTATCGATTACGTAATTATTAAACAGCAGATTTTAACCTAAACGAAATGACATTTTTGCTTGATAAAAGTAAATTTTTACTCACTACAATATTTCGTCCGTAACATCGGAGGACTTCATCAGGTATGGCTGATATGGTCACCTGATCCACTTTCCCGAGAGACGGGGGTAAAAGCAGGGGCGGCAGAAGGAAAAAATTGTTTAAAATGTTTTAAAATGGAATTATACTTACAAAATTAAAAAATTGTGTTTTTAGTTTGCAAGCGCCTATTGTTCTTTTTTCTCTCCACTTTTTCAAACCATCCAAAAATATGGATGTTGATGAAGAGGGCGGCAAAATTCACCCTTTCTCCAGCCCCCGGGTAGGCCACTGCAACGTTTTACCTTTACTTGCTTTTACTTACACTTATATTCCAAGAGCATAAAAGCTGGATCAAAATAGGGGAACGGTTCAGCAAACACATTAGACAAAATTTAATGTCCTGGGACAATGTATAAGGGTAAATCCGCGTACATCACCCTTTACAAAGTCCATTGACTTTGTGCTACGCCATATAAGCTCATACTTCAATATAAAGTCTTTATATTTAAGGCCTAGACTTATTTGCCTTCTGACACTTGAAATTGTTGAAAGGATAGCCAAGACAACGCGATATAAACGTTTGACAATTTGAAATTTCCTTCGAGACAATAACATCGACATTTCAGCAGCCTTTTTGACCATTCATTGACTAAACTACCTGACCATTCCCAACATGCATAACGCTAGTGTTTAAATTACGTCAGCATTTTCGCATGCTGTTTGTCTTTCAATATGGTGCAAACATGACGTAGCTGTCACACAGTTGCTATGAATTATGGGACATTTGGGGAAGATAAAAAAAAAAAAAAAATCCGTAGGGAAATATGAGACTTTGCAAGGACAAATGGCTGTGCTCACGTATTGAAATGTAAGGAACAAGTCATATTATTTGGCTAATTTAAATTTAAAATGTATGTAAATAGCGCCCTCAATTTTCACACAAATGTACAATTTATAAAATAAAAATTACCACAAAAAGCAGAAAAAAAGGAATAATTTGACATAGAAACAAGAATCTATCTATCTTAAAAATACCTTTAAAATATATCTGTATTGGGGAGATAGCTGTTGTTATTGTCCAGGTTATTGAAAAATTAATAAACGACCACATCAAGCAACCGTGCTCTTTTAAAATCATAGTAGAAATTATATTCTTGAGCGTAATTCAAATGCACGCAGTACGGTCGTATTTAGTACCTCTGTATATTGCGTTTCCGTTCCAATACACTGAAAGAACACAGAAAACAATAATGAGTATAATAAGTTTGGCCTCCTCATCTTAACCTTTGAACCCTCAAATAATATTTCATTTTGGCGCCCTATGTGAGAAGTGTCTGCTTGATTAGTCTTGCAGGTTGATATACTTTTACTAGTGAGTTGTGACATTATCTAACCTATCCTAAATAAATACAACGTGACTTGTTTTCAAATCAACAAAATAGATGAAATGATAGAGATGGAAATTTTGACAGGTTAATTGAAATATCATGAAAAAAAACACTTGAAGTTAAATGTATTTGTCAAATATTTGTAAATTCTTCTTATGCCATTTTATTGCTTGTGGTGGGTTTTTACATCATTGCACAGAAAGTAATGTAGCATACATGTATTGTGAAATGTTTGTTTGTTTTGGAAAAGGTTACGTTAGCAACTCATATTCGTTTTCTTTTCGAGCCTTTCTGTTTCTAGTAATTTCTTTCTGTAGATTTTGCTTTCCACAATCAATGCTACTACAAAACAAACAAAAAAGTAACTGACCGTTTATACGGTCCTATTCATCAAATTAACAAGTCACTTAACAAGTTTCTACCACACGGTAATTTCCAAGAAGATTATGGAAATTGAATTAGATATGAAACAAGATTCAATGCGCACTTATCCATTTGTAAACCACATGAAGTGTTTCATTTTGGAAGTAATTTGTCTTTTTGACACTTTCACTGAGGAAAGTTATAGCACCATGATCTAAAAGTATAGGCCTACTCCCCTTTGTAATTTACTCACCCTCAGTGGCGTAGCTGCCGGGGGGGCAGGGCCAATTGTCCCCTGGCAAAAATTGCCTATTTGTGCCCCCGCCCCTAGTGCAAGGAAAAAAGAGAGGAAAAAAAGGGGGGGGAGAAAGAGGAAAAAAGAGAGGGAGAGAGGGAGAGGAGGGGTAGGGAGATGGGAATCCATACGATATGCAATACCATACAATTATTATCAATAAGCCTGGCAAAAAATGTCTATTTGTGCAAGGAAATTTGGTGGATTTGGGCCCCCGCCCCATACAGGCTTGCCCTCCCCTGGAAAAATCCCAGCTACGCCGCTGCTCACCCTATGCCCTGCGCGCTACAATTACAGAAGTGTGTTGAAAACACTTGTTATAGGAATTAAACATTAAAGGTACCACTGCCTCAGTGCCACTGCATTTGTTTTGTCTCTCTATTGGTACACAACATTTTGATATTCATTTTAATCGACTTGGTACATTTACATATCCATACCGCCCTTTCTGGTAAGGTCCCAGATGTTGCTCACAAGGTCAAAATCAATATCTCTAGACTTCTCCCTCCAAGAAATAAATAGAAGAAATTGACATCACTTAAGTGATAAACAACTATGCAAGAAGGCTAGGTGTGACTACCATATGGTAACCTGCAATAAGTAGGCTACCTGTTTCATAATGCGCATAATGTCGTCTTACCGGACACCGGTACTCCATTGAACAAATTACCAGTGAATCGATTTAAATAAGAAACAACTACATACATCGAATTGATTTGGGTCTTGCGTTTATACACTTCACGGCATTGCATAGGCAGTTACAGCTTGAATGTAGTCGATGTTTTCTAGCAGAAAAAAGGATTACCTTAACCCTTTCAAAGACTAACACGTATTTCCTCTAAAAATTTCGGTTACTATTTACATTCTACGCTCCGAGACTCGATAATTACAACGCTATTTGTTGACTATGTAAAGAGGTTTCGAATAAAAAAAGAGCATAGTGACATTCTTACTTTATTTCTGCTAACCACCTATCAGTATTAGCTAAACAGTAAAATCATTTAAGCAGAATATTCTCAGACCTCATCTTTCAATCTTATTTCAATTTCCGTAAAGCAACTTTGCTGAACAAATCATCCATCAAATCCGTGTTAAAATGTTTCTGGTTTCACGGCCTCTAATATGTTTATATTGCGGTTAACTAAACGATCTGGATGTTCTTCATTTCCGTGACTATTATTCTCTTGTGCTCTTGTGTCTTAAAGATGGCCATTCTTCTATAAAATATGTCACTAGAGTATTTAAAGACTACATTTTAAAATACATGTCTTATCATATCACCAATAAAATTATACAGTTATACTTTGATCAGTTCGTAATATGCGAGACTCATAACATCGTCGATATAGAATGGCGTACACACAGCTGTGTGCAACAACTACGCGAATTGCGCTTTGCGTGTTGCTTGAATGACCCGCGCTTTTGTGAATTTACGCGTGCATAAGTTGGAACTTTATTGACTCGCGCATTAACAAAAACTGAATCATTCTCGCCTATTAAGAGCTGATCATAGTATATATCAGTCATTAAAAATTAGCCACAGTCCTAAAGAAAAATGAAAAACACATCCCGGCAAAAGTATACTAATTTTATTTTAAGGAAAATACTCTAGCATGATTCTAGTTATGGGAACTAAAATATTTAGTTTCTAGTTTAAATGTATTTGACCTTTCCCTTTTAAGATTAGGAGAGCATTGAATATGAACAATGAACAAACACTCACATCATAAAAGAACTTTGGATATTACAAATTCAATATCGCACATAAGTAAGTATACACATTGTTCAGACTGCATAATTATAAAAGCAAACATTTCAATTTTTTTTAAATATTGACCATGTAAGGAAGCACTGTTTTGCGATCTACTCGTGCGCCACATAAATAGTCAGTTTGTGTCAATTCCTCAGCTATCGGCCATGCATATTATACACATCAAGTCAGGCAAAAATTACTATCTTAAATAGAGATGAATGACTAGAATCATACAGTTCAGCCCATATTGCGATAGAGAGCCTGATATATATCGGCACGCGGTACAAATCAGCCTCATTGATCTTATGATGTCGACCTAAGCTTGAGGAAGCAAACACGTGTACCTTGAAGGGGATGATTTGCAATACATTATGTGATCGCACTGTCTTGCCAAGTTTTATTTGTTGACATTTATTATAGTTCCATTGTGTGGCGAAAGACTAATACAAGTAACCTAGTTC
Organism: Amphiura filiformis; assembly: GCF_039555335.1. Classification (NCBI taxonomy): domain Eukaryota; kingdom Metazoa; phylum Echinodermata; class Ophiuroidea; order Amphilepidida; family Amphiuridae; genus Amphiura; species Amphiura filiformis. Next base: position 39,858,328 of record NC_092630.1, read on the forward strand.
TCCCCAATTGCTCAATCGTTCATCTGACCGGAAACAAAGAAAATTTAATTCCAGTTAGAGAGCGAAATTGAGGTTTGCGAAACGTGTTACTTAACTTGATTTCCCATCTCTCGTTTGAAGTCTCTCTATTAAAAAATAGATTGTAAATGCCCGAGGAATAACTTCATTGAAAGTAGTGCATGCGCGCAAGTTTGTAGAATTGAAAGAGGAAAACGGTTTTGAGACCGCTTGTGCCAGTCAGTATAATAAATAAAAAGTAACTTGCTCATAAATATTGGATTTAGTTCCTCCCTTATGTGTTTGTATCTACTGTGTCGGTTCCTGACAAATAAATATACAGATAACGTCCTATAAATATTCTATCAGCATTCACTCTTCGCCTATCATAAAAGTTGCGGAATGAGGAACGATTGGGGAGCATTGGTCTTCATATTTAATGAGAAGCTCACTTATAAGAACTTTATACATTTGAAAAACAGTGTTATCTTATCGGTGTGCTCATATATGTACAGGAGGCACATCGTCATCATCCCTATATCTTCGTGTCAAAAATTGCCGTGATAGTACAGCGAATCCTCTCGTTTTTCAACAGCTACGCATGGCGATTTTGTTCGAGATAGGCCGAGCGACTCAGGCTAAGCATACCATGACTATCATATGAGATACCACAGAGTTTCTATATTCTACACATTATTACGATTTGTGCATGCTCTAGTACCCCATATGATGTTTATACTACAAGAAAAATCGATTTGTTTTCAGGTAAAACCAGGGTTTTGTTTCCAGTACACTAACTCAAAAAGCAATACACTAATTAGCGGGGCCTTGCAGCTTGCTGTGGATATCTTTTACTGCATTTTATAAGTAAAGATTTTGAAATCCAAAGTAAAAATTGTGATATATTTAATTTTGAGAATTACAATTATACTTTATAGGTATAAAGGAACACGTTTAGCCCATTCAGTTAAGTTCCAGGTGCAAGTCCTATAACAAAATGCATATGTAAACTTTCTTTATCTGTGTCAATAATGGAATATTGATTTCAACGGAGAATGGAGCTGTATGGAAAAAATATTTATAATACAGGGTGTTGACACTGTGGGAGGTATACCAGGGTTATTCACACGGTTTGAGAAATATTATAGAAATATGCAGAAAAGCGTAATCGACCTTTCACAACCACTTTCTGCAGCAGTAACAGTAGTCGTAGAGGCCCTCGACGCACAAAGTCGACGCATTGTCACTGACTCGCGGAAAGGACTCTCAGTGACATTATGTTATTCATGTTCGTCATTTCTTGTTTTCAAAGAAAGAGTCGAAGAGCTTTGAGTGCAATTTTTAACAAGTTACACAATAAAGTTACACAGATGTGGTATAAGGGATGTCAAATCTACTTTTTAGTTTTTCATAAGAATTCGCTCCGCATTTATTTTGACAGAAAATACAACAGGATAGAAAACAGCATAATTAAATGCTGACTCCCAAGCTCACACTCAAGTGAGGCTATACCTTTCCCGACTATTTCATGACAGTGATGCAAGCGGTATTGTTTTCTTAATCGTCATTCAGTCTCCCATTACCGTAACCTGATATAGATTACTAATAATAAAATCCCAAGGTTACCGAAGATTGAAGACAGAAGACAAAAATAGCACACAATCATGACGTGTGGATGCCATGAAGGATGTAGTGTATAAACAAACGCAACAAAATACGCGGGTTGACACCGTCATCCTTCTTTCTAAAATACGAGTGTGATACTTGCCATCATTTTTCATCTGGACCAACAATAATGTGACAAGAAAGAGGCCTTGTGAGGTTAATGTATCATATTAGGGTTTTACTTATCGTTATTTGGTCTGACACCTGATAATGTTACATTCACCTTTGGTTTTATTGGTGTGCCTCAAGAGGAACAACTAAAAAAGGGTACAGGCTCTGTGCTGTACTCTTATACCTATGATGATCCAAGATATTCCACCAATAGTACACTCGGTGCTCGCTTCGCTTGCTATTTGAGAGGCGTCGCGGTTTGTAGAACGGGCTATTTCTATAGATGAGCGCCAATGTCCCCCTATTGTAACATTTGAAAAACAATGGGACTTTTCAAGTTTTAGTTTCTCTGTTGTTCAGAAACTAATAATCAAGAGATTAGCGTTAACAAAGCTAGAAAGCTGGAGAATACAAACAGAGGAAGAGGCTTACGCATCATACACTGGAACATAGAAACATTCAAACATTACAACTAGCGCACGAGATCAAATTAATGATGCTTAAGGGATCTAAAATGAGCGTTTATTGCGTTTCGATAGTATTTTTTGTGGGACATGAGAGCACATCAGATCTATCGAATTGCATTCTGAATACGAAGCATGTCTTTCTGATATCAAATAATTTTCATTTTTTGAAAATCACAATACAATACAAATTTTATGACAAATTATAAAAATTTGATATTTTTCAAATTTTGATATATAACAGTCCTCGAAGTAAATTATATAAATCTAATGATATATTCTTAAAGTGTATGTAGCAGGAAGGAAAAGCCGACGGTCAATTGAAAATTTTGACCTTTCATATTGAAGATATGGATTTTTTCCCAAAAAGACCTAATTTTGTTTGGTGTTTTGTAAAAAAATTCCATATCTTCAATACGAAAGGTCAAAATTTTCAATTGATCGTCGGCTTTTCATCCCACCTACATACACTTTAAGTATAAATCATCAGATTTATAAAGTTTACTTCGAGTACTGTTAAATATCAAAAATATCAATTTTAATCATTTGCCATAAAATGTGTATTAAATTGCGAATTTCTAAAAATCAAAATTATTTGATATCAGAATGACATTCTTCATATTCAGAATGCAATTCGATATGTCTGATGTGCTCTAATGTCCCAAAATAAATACTGTCCAAACGTTCATACCCCACCCTTAATCGTTATTCTTAATATATCAATATACAGGGGAAAGAAGAATTACCCATCGCACACTAACACATTTAAAAATGAATTTACAAATGGAAACATAACATGATATAAACGTTTGACAATTTGTAAGTTCCTTCGAGACAATAACATCGACATTTCAACAGCCTTTTTGACCATTCATTGATTTAACTACCTGACCATTCCCAACATGCATAATGCTAGTGTTTAAATTACGTCAGCATTTGCGCAAGCTGTTTGTATTTCAATATGGTGCAAAAATGACGTAGCTATTACACCTTTACAAAGAATTATGAAACAGTTGGGGAAGATAAAAGTTTTTAAAAACTCCGTAGGGAAATATGATACTTTGCAAGGACAAATGTGCTCACGTATTACTAACTGAAGCTTTGAGCCACAGGAAGTAAGAAATTGTTGAGAGATTATTGAAAAAGAAGGGTGGAAAATTGGACAAAAGTGATAAATATAATGAAGAAATAATAGCGTCATCTGTTATTGAATTAATATTACTACCTAAATACCCTTATTAAGTTATATATATTTAGTTTGATTGTTCTCCGAGGTTTAACGTATTGAATTATACAACAAGCCAATACATTTCAATCATGGCAATACAATAATTTATTTTTGTTGATCGTTTTTAATTTCATTTATAGGTAGCAAAATCTTGTGATATTAAACCTTCCAAATACTGTCTACTTTGATACATTGTTTTTGATTGATTATAGCTCTTTTTTGTCATGTTTGTAGTCTTAATGTCAATCATGGCAAAATTATTTCCGACATTCTCAATGATATTTATTTAATATTCATTCTGCAGAATATTTGCGCAAGACATAAACAGCAGTAGAAAGGGACATATTGATTATGATTTTACTATCTTGTTTACTTAACATTACACGGCTCTCTCTTAAATCATAGTAGAAATTATATTCTTAAGCGCAATTCAAATGCATGCAGTATTTAGTACCCTGGGATCCCCACTAAATAACAATATCCCTGTTGATGTGGATTAGGGAAATTTCTTAAATAAATATCGGTAGTAAATTTACAATTTTCTTAAAGATTCACCAAAATCCGGATTATGATGATTTTTGCACCATTCTAAAGAAGACACTAAATGTTTTTTGTAAAATTGTAAGTTTACTGCCGATATAAGTTAATTCCCCAATTCACATTTCCTATCTTTATTGAGACACCCTGCATAAGCGTTTCCTTGCAAATGCACTGAACGAACAGAGACAACAATAGTGGTTATCATAAGTATGGCCTCCCCATCTTAACCTTTTGAACACACAAATAATATTTCATTTTGGTGCCTCATGTGCGAAGTGTCTGCTTGATTAGTCTTGCAGGTTGATATACTTTTCCAAGTGAGTTGTGACATTATCTAACCTATCCTAAATAAATACAACGTGACTTGTTTTCAAATCAACAAATAGATGATATGATAGAGATGCGGTTTGGGATTTTGACAGGTTAATTGAAAAATCATGAAAGAAAGCTTTTAAACTTTTAAGTTATTTGTCAATATTTGTAAATTTTCGTTAAGCCATGTTATTGCTTGTGATGGGTTTTTACATCATTGCACAGAAATTAATGTAGCATACATGTATTTTGAAATGTTTGTTTGTTTTGGTAAAGGTTACGTAAACAACTCATCTTCGTTTACTTTTCGACCCTTTCTATTTTTGTTGTTTTCTTTCTGTAGATGTTGCTTTTCACAATAAATGCTTCTATATAATAAACAAAAAAGTAACTGAAAACAGTTTATATTATACGGTCCTATTCATTAAATGGACAGGTCACTTGGCAAGTTTCAACTGCATGGTAATTTTCCAAGAATATTTTGAAAATTAAATTATATTATGTGAATCAAGATAGTGCTCACTTATCCATTTGTAAACCACATGAAGTGTTTCATTTGGAAGTAACTTGTCTTTTCGATGCTTTCACTGAGTAAAGTTATAACACCAAGATCTAAAAGTATGCTCCCCTTTTGTAATTTACTCACCCTATACGGAATTGATGGCAACATTCTTGTTTTCGTGATAGGGTTACTCGACCATGCTCTCTACCGTAACAGAAGTGTGTTGAATAACCTTATTATAGGAATCAAACATTAAGGTGGTACTACACCCCTGGCCAATTTTGTGCCTATTTTTGCATTTTTCCTCAAAAAATATAACGCATTGGTGACAAGTAAGATATGTATATTATAGGGGCAAGGATTATAACTACTGCACTGAAAATTCAGCAACTCACGGCATGTAGTTGTTGGTTTATTGATCAAATATTGGTTTTCCCTCATTTTTAACTGTAACTCCACAACTGTGGTCTGTGCTGAAATAAAATTTCCAGTGCAGTAGAGTCCTTGCCCCTATAATATACATATCTTACTTGTCACCAATGCGCTCTAATTTTTGAGAAAAATGCAAAAATGTAGTGTAGTACCCCCTTAAAGGTACCACTAATTAAACATTAAAGTGCCACAGCATTTGTTTTGTCTTTCTATTAGTACACAACATTTTCATATTCATTTTAATCGACTTGGTACATTCACATATCCAGCTATATCCATACCGCCCTTTCTGGTAAGGTCCCAGATGTTGCTCACAAGGTCAAAATCAATATCTCTAGACAACTCCCTCTAAGAAATAGAAGAAATTGACATCACTTAAGTGATAAACAACTATGCAAGAAGGCTAGGTGTGACTACCACATGGTAACCTGCAATAAGTAGGCTACCTGTTTCATAATGCGCATAATTTCGTCTTACCGGGCGCCGGTACTCCATTGAACAGATTACCAGTGAATCGATTTAAATAAGAAACAACTACGTACATCGGATTGATTTGGGTCTTGCGTTTATCCCCTTAGTACATTGCATAGGCAGTTACAGCTCCAATGGAGTCGATGTTTTCTAGCGGAAAAAAGGATTACCTTAACCCTTTCAAAGACTAACACGTATTTCCGGATCCTCTCAAATAGAATCATTTTGGTTACTATTTACATTCTACGCTCCTAGACTCGATAATTACAACGCTATATGTTAACTATGTTAAGAAGTTTCGAATAAAAAGAGCAAAGTGACTCTCTTACTTCTTTTCTGCTAACCACCTAATTCAGTATTAGCTAAACGGTAAAATCTTTTAAGCTGAATTTTCTCAGACCTCATTTTTCAATCTTATTTCAATTTCCACAAAGCTACTTTGCTGAATAAATCATCCATCAAATTCGCATAAAATGTTTCGGGTTTCACGGCCTCTAATATGCTTATATTGCCGTTAACTGAACGAACTCTATGTTCTTCGATTCCGTGGCTATTATTTTAAGCTCGCGTCCGTGTCTTAAAAAGTTGTTATTATGTCTTTTATAAGATGTCACTATAGAGTATTAGATTTATTAGAAGACCTGTTGACCAAACCTTGAGAAAACCGTATACAACGACTTTCAAGAAATTGAGAGAACTTGCTGTTATCATATTGTTACGGTCACTACAATGATCCAGGCTAAATTCACTTACAATACCGAGTTTACTCAACACCAAACACGCAAACACACCTGTTTATTATATAGAACAGCATATGATAACTTCTGCTTTATGTTTTCAAGTGCTCTCAGGGCCGTGCCCCTAATTATCTTTGTGAGCTTCTTTCAACCTATGCTCCCGGAAGAGAAGGAATGATTGAGATCTTCTTCCGATAAGACTCTGCTTAGTCAGCCTTGGGCACGCAGAGCAGCTGGTTTAAATACCTTCTCTGTCTCTGGCCCGAGGGAATGGAATAAACTCCCTAAAGCCATTAGGGAGTCTCCATCAATTCCAGTTTTCAGAAAGATACTGAAAACTCACCTTTTCAGTTAGCTTCTTTCTTGTTCCTTATGTGTTTCTTTTCTCCATCCTTTCTCTCCTTGTGCAGCGCTTTGAAAAATTTTAAAGGCGCTTTATAAATATCTTTATGTCGTCATCATCATCATTGGTTCTACAGGGTGTGTCCACAAAGACGTGGTACCTGGGTTAAAAATACTTGGGTTTGACACCCGGAAAAGCAAAGCCATTGCTAGGTATTTGAGTATCAGCGCTGCCATTGGCTCAACAATTGTGTGGCAAATGCGTGTTGGGGCGGTCAATGCACAGCGCTAGTTTGTTTTCGCCCTTCTGGTTGTCACTTGCTTGGCTATGGGTTTGCTCTTCGCCATGGTTTACAGTTTTTGCTTTTCATGTGTTTTCCATAGTTTCTCATTTTTTGCTTGTAATTAGATTTTGAATTCGCCGCCTGCTCTGCGAGCTTTATGTGGCGTTCTCTGTATTTTGTATATAATTGCAGTTATCTGATAAAATATTTGAAATATGTATGTATTTATGTAAAATATAAACACAGATATTATTACATTTCACAACACGGTGTTTCACGCCAAAGCGATCTTCAGGTGAATAAATTAAAAATGAAAAACACGATGATCAAAGGCCTTTCCAAAAACTCCGTAACCTAGCAACGAAATAAAGCGTGCACGCAACGTACGCGGCGTCGAAAAACACACCTTGCGTGCACGCTTTTTTTTGCGGAGTTTTTGAAAGGCCTTTCATCGTTTTTCTGAGTTTTGAAAAACTGCTCATTTTTTCACCTGAAGATCGCTTTGGCGTGAAACACCGTGTTGTGAAATGTAATAATATCTGTGTTTATATTCTAAAATAGCTTTCCATTTATTGGTATCGAGCACTGTATAGCTGTCTGTGATACTTCTACTTCTTAATATGTATTTATGTATATATATTATTATACTAGTGAAATTAGCACATAGCAATACAAATCTCTTTTGTATAGATGGTTTGACCCATCCACACTCTATTTATGTATGTATTATTTATGAATTAGACAGTATGGCTTTCAATCAAATCACGATACAAAATCAAACTGCAGATAATTTACTACACAGATTTCCTTTTACTCTGGTTACCTAACTAAGCCTGGAGATCTTAATTGGCTGACTTTCTGATGAGATTCTTTTGAAGTCTCAGTTCTTGATCCAAGATCCTGTCTACCACAGTCTCAGTCTAAGTCCTGAAGACTATGTTTTCACTATCCTAGCTGCTGTGCTGGTGTTTTCCAAATGGGGATCTATGTTGACCGTAAACTGCTCTCTCGGAGAACACTTGAGCAAGCTATCTGCTCCACCTGACAGGCAGATAACACACTATGTTGGTACGTTGATGGAGATTCGCTGTCAATTCTTTTAAGTTGACAAGACAATCAAGCATTATTGGCTTTCACTACCGCCTTTGGCGTATTGTCTTCTCTCCAACACACAAGAACTGCGAACTGCGAAGTTTGAAGAATTCACATAATTATGGTAACTTTTATATCACCACTGGCTAACATAAGTTTCACAGAGGTCCCTGTTATAGCTCTACATCGCTGCCCATATTATTTATTATCCAGGCTTAATATATAATTTGTTACCGTTCTAGAATTATCGTCACTATTTATGGCATATTACAGCTATTATAAATATAGCTCATTAAATCACCACAAGCCAATCAGAATCATTCACCTGTGTACATGGTTACTGAAATAGCGCCACCACTTCATCATGTGGCAATCATAGTCATTCTAGTGGTTTACATTATGTATGATTGTTTACTAGCATTTTCTATTGAATTTCTAGATAATTCCATGTATAAACCAATAGAGATCAATGTCAGAACAAGTGAAAATTAAAGTCCTCTGAAAAAATACATAACTTTGAATGAATATTATGGAATATTTGTTGAGGCACATAACAATGTTATGCAATCTCTACTGTTTAATGCTGAAATTCCCTGACCGTCTGACTCAAGGAGGAGTGTTGGCCAGTACTAAATCAAGATCAAGAAGATCAAGAAGAGATCCATCAGAACTCGTAAATTACTCGTAATGTTTCATGTGCACGTGGGGGATGTGCGAAGGTACAGGGGTGTTTAATTTCTGGTATCAACATACCATTAAATAGTAGCCATAGGCCTAAAGAAAGGTAAATGATACATATCTGGCAAACGGATATTGATTTTTTAAAGTAAAAATACTCGATGATAGTTCTATTTATGCGAACTGTATGGCTACGTATACTTAATCAATTAAGTAAAAACAAACCTATGAAATATATCTCAATGCATGAATGAGACGAGGTTTGCTCCTTATTGGACGTATGTGATGTCTGCAGTTTTGTCGTTCAATCACATTCCATGTTAACTTAACATACATGTAGTTACTATCTAGTTACTTGATGTCTTTTACATTTCAAATTTTAAAGATCAGGAAAGTGTTGTTTATGAACAAAAATTGATCTTACAACTTTACCAAAAATTCTGAAAGAGTAATCATATAGATGTGACCATAAGCCCAAACCATTGAAAGTGTGTTACAAGCGTTCACTAGATGTGGTCTTAAAAGTTACCATAATATACAACAATGTTATGAAACATTCATGTGACTATGAAATTATATATCACCACGAGGTATAAAAACAAATGAATGCAGACATTTTGCAATTTTGTTTGCAGAATTAATCGTTAATACAGCTACATTATCCTTTAACTATCAGGTGAATAAATAAACACGTTTGACATAATAACACCTATCTTTAGACGATGTTGTAGAAATGACGCAAAGACTCGATCGGATATAGTAATGTCAGGTGGCAGCATACCATTGAATGCTCTTTACTACATGACAGCTTTTTTGTTTCATCGTATAAATAGGTTGGAATTTCACACTTGGTCTGTTTTCAACTATATATCAGTCTTGTGGTTGTTTTAAAGTATGCTATTCATGTTGCTAGATATAACGGTTGTTTTTATAAACAGGAATAAAAGGTATGTACAATTACATGTGAGAGATGGAATTATTATTTTCTTTGATCTGACATACCGTACTTGTAATAGTAATTTTAGATATTTGTTTAGATTAAAACGTTATAACATCAAGACAAAATAAGATGTCCAAAAGGCCGGGGGGGGAGGGGGTTAGGTCACCATTATATTGGGAACAAAATAGGGTTTCAAATATTACATAAGTTAAAAACACCACTAATATTTATGGTCAATGTAGTCAAATGCTTTAGACATACCTATGAATGTCCCCATAGTGGTTTCATTGGTTTCTACTGGGTTACTTATGGGGTAATTTATAGTTTAAGCTTGATCTCTATTGTTTTATCGCTAATTGTTTCTTTGTAGCCCTGCGGGGCAACCTTGAACAATATTGTGTTTGAGCGCTATTATTTTTTTTACACATAGGAAATGAAACATGAATAACATTGCAGATGTACTCCTTGAAAGAAGCTTATGAAAATATTGATTGTTATTAGCTATTTTACATAACCGATGAAAATACGAAACAATTGGAACAGTGTTTAGTTATAAAATGCTGTAATGCTAGTGCAAAGAAAGAAAGCGGGAAATGTTGTCATTTACATATTTTTGCATTTTGCCTGACAAAATCAAGTAATTTCTTACTCACTGTAATTTTGCGTCTTTCACATCAGAGGACATCATCAGATATGACTAAAATGTTCATCTGATTTACTTCCCCAGGAAACTGGTTTCCGGTAATGCTTACTACCATTCACGTTATCATTGGTTATCAAAATGTTAACACTTGTGTGCGATTCAAAATTATAGCATCATATGAATAAGATTGTCTTTCAGAACTTACTTTACTCCGTGCTAAGAAGATCAAAAGAAAACCACGATCTGTAGGAAAATGAAAAAGAATGAAATGGCATAACAAGAACAACAAATACAATCGTGCAACAAAAAGGTAAAATAGTAACAATAAACCAATCGTATCAGTTGAAATTGAAAGTGAAAACTGGTAGCGTGGGTTGACAGGTCTCAGCACAAAATCTATATGCGACACACTTCACGACAGCAATGTCACTTATATCGGCGGCGAGAGAGGAACTAAGTGTGAAGTTTCAACTACAAATTCCATCATACCAAAAGGTGTCATACATTTTGGCACTTCATGTTGAGGTGTTGGCAAGAAGTAGACGAATGGAATAATTTACATTGTTTAAAGTTATATGCAGCAATAGTGATCATATCCTAGACTGATTCCTTCCTGGTAGTGAAAAAATATTCTATTCAGTGGACAATAAGTGTGTTCATTATTTTAGTTAATGATTTCATTGAACAGAATTTCAAAATGTGACGTAATCGAGGATAATGAGACACTTGCCGATTTTCGTTTCTCTACTCACCCCTTGCAACAGGAATAAAATTAAATACAATAAGATAAATGTAGGTGATTTGACGTATATAGTACCAGCACACTTCAATAATTATTACTCTGCCATTATGATCATTTCCGCTTCCACAAGTCCGCACATAGTGCAGTTATGTCCACGGCAAATTCACCGTGACCTTTCCAGACATAAACTCGCTTAGTGAAGATTAAACCGAGATATGCAGTACTAAACCATTATAGTAATCGACTGTCCAATGCAAATTTATTACCACGTGAAAATATTAATCCAATGAGCGATCGAATTGTCAGCTACGGTCGACTAATCCAATCGATAATGACGCTATTGACATGTACGGGCGGAGCTCCACTGACTGAGTTTTGGGGTATTTGTCACTGGTTTGCTGTTATTTACTCATCAAGGCGGTCTTCCGTTATTATAAGGACTATGCTAATGATTTAAAGATTGACATGTAGAGAATAAACCATACTTGACAGAAATTACTAAATCTGTACCTATTAAGGTTTCGTGACACCCCTCTTCCAAATGAGACCAAGCCAGGGCGGCCCGGTGAAGCAAAATATGCATTGGAATAACACGGGAGTTCGGATAAAGATGGTAGATTTCTTTTTCATACAAATGTATGGTCCTCCGTTATTAAAGCTTGTACCGGGTTGAAAATTCAGATATTTTGAAAAGAATAAGTAATTAAAACATAGAGCAAGTACTAAAATCATAGCTTTTATACTTTTTGATATATGACGCTAACTAGTTCATCTCCTATATCTACAACACAGCGCTACCAGTAGGGGTCATTTCCCTATTGTGAGTGCCCCTGTGTTCTGTGCATACATGTAGGCAACAATAACAGCATGATGAACTGATGCGCAGGTACTCTAGGCTGACTTAGATTGTGATTACCCCAGCAGCTCCTCATTTTACACCTGGTTGGAGTGAAGCAATTGGGAATAAAGCCCTAATAAAGCCGTCTTGCCCAAGGACGCAACACACTGGCCATGGTGGGGCTCGAACCCATAACCTTTCGATTATGAAGCCCGCGCCCTAACCATTAGGCCACCGTGCTTTCCATATTTTAGATTTACAATTCCTTAGGTTTTTCTAGTAACGGTTGAATGACACCGTGGAAATAAAATGTGAATCAAACGATATCTCCGTTAATTTATGTTAATACCGTTTAATGACATAATTATAAGTTGTACGAAGCGGAATGAATATTTATTCTGTTGATCATTTTTAAATCAGTTTTCGCCGATATATCAGGATCAAATTCACGAAGAATTTTCATCATGTGCAATTGTGCATCTACTATACTTCAAACCAATCATATATTCTAGTGTCATTCAAGCACGTTTGCGACACCTTTACGTGCTGGATGGTTCTGAAATCATATCGGCGGTGTAAGGTTCCAGCAAACCATGGAAGTACTATAGTTCCATGAGCAAACCAATTTACTCTTAAGTACGTGCTTAACATTTAATACTACGTTAAATTATATTAGACAGTGCTGCATGCTGCCATGGTCAACACATGGAATGTGCAAAGTTAGGCCAAAGAAATTCTATGTAATTATCAATAGTTGAAACCCTCGGTTAAACGTTGGTTTATTATTAAAAATGAATGAAACATATATATCTAATTAGAAAATCTCTGGTATGTTGCACGGACTTGTATTTGATCCATTTATTTATCTGCTGGCGGCAAGTATTTCCCTAACCTACTTCCATATCCCAATGATAAAGTCACGGATAAGATTAAACACAGGTAACACCTGAGACCGCATTGCACATTCAAAGCTGGTCTTCATATGCACACCGTATATAGTCAAGTTAAATTTGAGTCAAGCTAAGGTAAACCTTAAAAGGCATAGGTGAATTAGGTAGGTATAAATGCATACCGTTCTATAACATATGTTGTTTTATTTGCTTTGATATATATTATAGCTCTGATTAGCCTGGATTTTGATTGCGAAGACTCTGATCAAGAGGTACATATAATGCAGACAACATGAAGTCAAAGCAGATCTCACACCACCAAATCCCATATAGAGATATGTGCTAAATTTGTCTTGGATGATTTGACTACTTCCCGACGCGTCAGCTGAGGGAAGTAGTCAAATCATCCAACACCGAGGGACCAGTAGTTTTGAATACTTCCCCGATATGGAACATGCTTTATTTGTTTTACTATACCTCATAAATATTTTCACTATCGCGGTAAAATCGCGGTCAAAACACACACCAGTCAATGTACCGTAAATAAGCTTAATATATTGGAGGATTTCTGTTCAATCAACTAATTTACATTTTTACCTATATTATTCTAATTTTCTTTTTAATATTCCATAAATAACACGTTGTTTCATAAAACGTCAAATTCGCGTGTTATTATCCATCTGTAATCTCGGCAAAATAACTGCAGCAGACGCCATTTTCACGATAAACGCATCTACAGAATCGCCGTTGTGTAGCATAATGCTACGTCTGAAGGAACGGTGACGTGCGGGGTCGAGACACCGTGTGGTAGTAGGGGTGCGGAAGTTTTTACTACTTCCCCGCGTGCGCGTAATTGCACAGGCGCGGGGAAGTAGTCAAAATACCTTACTCGGACGCTGGCGCTATTAACCAATAAGATGTCTGGATTACCTAATAAATATTTATGAGGTATAGTAATCATATATACCCTACTGGTAGTGGAAAAATATTCTATTCAGTGGACAATAAGTGTGTTAATTATTTTAGTTAATGATTTCATTGAACAGAATTTCAAAATGTGCCATGATCGAGTATAACAAGTCACTTGTCGTGCAAAGCCGATTTTCGTTTCTCCATTCACCCCTTGCAATCGCAGGAATCTAGATTTACGATTCTTTAGGTTTTTCAAGTAACGGTTGAATAACACTGTGTAAATAAAACGATCCGCCCTGTTAATACCGTTTAATGATACAATTATAAGTTGCACGAAGCGGAATGAATATTTATGCTGTTGATCTTTTTAAAAATCAGAATTCGCCAATAGATCTCGTCAGGATCAAATTCACGAAGTGTTTTCATCATGTACATCTATTATACTTCCAACCAATCATATTCTACTGTCATTCAAGCACGTTTGCGACACCTTTATGTGCTGAATGGTTCTGAAATCATATCGGTGGTGTAAGGTTCCAGCAAACCAATTTACTCTTAAGTACGTGCTCAACATTTAATACTACGTTCAATTATATTAGGCAGTGCTGTATGCTGCCATAGTCAACACATGGAATGTGCAAAGTTAAGCCAAAGAAATTCTATGTATTCTCAATGTTTGAAACCCTCGGTTAAACATAGGAAGGGGTGGGTGTAATAAAGTCCTAACCCACCTAAAACACATGTTACATGAATAGGAGTTCTTCAACAGACTAAATGTTTTGTTGAAATCATTCGTACAATCTTTACACACAAACCGGTCACTTTTTGCCCCAAGGTCATATTGGTGCAAAAATTACACATTATTTTAATAAGTACAATATAATGATTACTTTTTATAAAAATGGATTAAGTAGTTGTCCAATCTATATGTTTTAACTGCAATTGATTCGAAACCAGTAACAAGTGCAACGAAAAAGGGTGAGGGTTAGGACTATATTACACCCACCCCTTCATATCTGATTAGAAAATCCCTGGTATATTGTACGTTCCACATGACGTATCCGGACTTGTATTTCATCCATTTATTTATCTGCTGGCGGCAAGTATTTACCCTAAGCTACTCCCATATCCCAATGATTACGTAAACGGATAAGATTAAACACGGGTAACACCTGAGACAAAATTGCACATTCAAAGCTGGTCTTCATATGCACACCGTATTATAGTCAAGTTAAAGGTAATGCGGGTGAATTAGGTATAAATGCAAACCGTTCCATAAGTTGTTTTAATTGATTTGATATATGTTATAGTGTTGATTAGCCTGTTCTTTTTTTGGTAATTGCGAAGACTCTGGTCAATAGGTACATCATGAAGACAACATGAAGTTATAGCAGATCTCACATCACCAAATCCCATAGAGATATGTGCTAAATTTGCCTTAAGGAAACGTCATTTTTTCTTCACAGGAGCGACTCAGTTCTTCCGATCACCCCTTGCCTGATCCCACTTCGTGGGAAAAAATAGGTTGGCCGTCATTATTTTTTTACGACTGGCCGTCGAAGAACATGATATCTGCGAATTTACGTGTAAAATCATACCAGTGTTTCTTTGAAGAAAAAAGGCTACTTAAAATCATTAGAAATTACTTGAGCTAGCTCTCCCATCTGCGATATACTTGCAGTATTTAATATTAATAATCATGACCAATCCAAAATTGGCCAAAATTTCTGCTTATTTCAATTACTTTGTCTGAGAATTGAAATTAAGGGCGCACAACCATATAATACTATTTGGTGGTGTGGAATCTAGCAGGCTTATTTCTTGGCCCTAGTACCTACGATTCGTACATTATAACGGGTTTTTTTTAATTCATGTGCTACTATCAATTTTCAAATGAAATAGGTTTTAATGTACAAGGTGTCCCATAAAAAGGTTACATGTAGAAAATGAACCGCATTTTATGATGGTACAACAAAACAACGTCATTTTTCAGATATTATTTATTCATCCTTCTTGTAACTGTTTGCTAAGTTTCAATTGCGTATTTTAAAAGCGACTTCACTTCACTTATGAGCACAAGATGACATGGGTGTTAAGAGTGGCTAACCATAAAATATCGCACAACGAAAGTTGAAAACAATCACGCTTTCTTTATTACTTTTTATGTTTCTCTTATTTTTCATTGTTGAACTTATTGCACAAAAGAAACATAATGAAAAATTAATTATTGAACACAGAAAATAAATAATTTTTGGAGCTTCTTGACTCTTGGTGGTAACAAATAAAGGAAATAGGAAATGGTTATTTGATACGTTTTTGGTGAAAGCAGTTCTGCACGCTGTAGGCTTTTCTCCTGTTATCAACATACAGCCTGTCTAAAAAAAAATTGTGCAAGTGAAAAGCGCCCTCTGTGGCAATTAGAAAATACCGTTGTGACATGATGATTACAGCCACGTCAAGGGCGCAGTCTTAGCTCTCAAGTGCCGTTTGTTCTGTTCAATTTGCTTGTTTTATTCTCGAGATATGTTTAGTTAAAGACGAAAGGGTAAAATCACAATTGTGCCATTTTTACTAGGGAAGAGGGGTTTACATGTAAATCAGTGATAGCATCAAGTTTATCAAGAGTTCCTTCGTGAAATCAAAAGAATGCATCAATTACACAACAATACAAACAATATTTTTACAGTTTTTACTGTTTTATCATGATACAGGATTAATGATTCTCTTTTCCCACTTAAAACCGATTAACAAATAAATAAATATTTCACATTCTGCTGTAATACATGCGCATGTCAACGTGACTGATTTTATCATGGTACATAGTAAATACTGTTCTCTTTGTCACTCAAGACATGTTACAAGACAAACAAATATTGCACATTTATAGGTGAATGAACGCGTATTACTTGTTGGGAGTGAAATTAGACGAAATGATGCACGCGCGCTGATGTTGATGCGTCTAATACATGAGCCCCGAAGGGAGGAGCGCATTAGATGCATCAACATCAGCTATTATTGATCTACATGTACAGCTCTCTTCCCTAGTAAAAGTGGCACAATTATGATTTTACTCTTTCGTTGTTAAATAAACATATCTCGAGATTAAAACAAGCAAATTGAACAGAACAAACGGCATTTGAGAGTTAAGACTGCGCCCTTGACGTTGATGTAAGCATCATGTCACAACGGTATTTTCTAACTGCCACAGAGGGCGCTTTTCACTTGCACAATTTTTTTTTGAGACAGCGTAGGTTGTGAACTTGACATTCACAGGGGTACTAGTAGAGGGTACATAGATTATGTCATGAAAAGGATATTAATATTTGTTAACATTAACTTAGATTATTTTCAAAAATCTACCTTTTTTTGGGACACCCGGTATAATAGTTTTTGTTTTGACAAAGACAGACTTAATATGCTCTATCCTTGTTGCGATGTCAATACACTTTTCATAAAATTTGGTTGGTCAGCAAAGTTTGTTTGTTCTCATGATTGTTGATTTGATACATATATATTTTGTTGCTAACTATACACTACACCATAATCTAGGAAATAAATTAACTGATCTGGTAATGCCATGGATAATTTCAGAGATCTGCTGGGAACGAAAATCATCTTCCTAAATTATTGTTATTCCATGTTATTGCTTATGACGGAATTTATACAGCAATTAATTGACATGTTTCCCGGACATGTTTATTTGCTATGGTAAATGTTGCGCTAACTACAAATGTTGTTTCACTTTTGAACCTTTGTATTTCTGTTATTTCACAATGATTACTACTACAAAGAAATATACCCAGCATTTTTCAACATTGCCAATGTTTTTTAAGGTTTCTTAAAACGCATTGAGTAAGATGTGAAGCAGGAATTACACATTACATGTACCACTGCGGCCACATTCGTTTGCTTTCTATTGGGTAAACAACATTTCGATGTTTATTACGATTGACTTGGTACGTTCACACATCCACACCACCCTTTCAGGTAAGGTCCCAGCTGTTACTCCCAACATCAAGATCAATATCTCTAGACTACTCCAAGAAATACAGGAAATTTGCATCACAAATGGTAAACAACTATGCGAGAAGGTTAGGTGCGACTACCATACGGGGCGCACTGTTAGATTTCCAGGAGGGATAGAAGACAATAAAGGTATACTTAAAATAATGGAAGAGAAAATCCGCCCGACTCAAGCGTCCATGTCCCCTGAAAATCTACTGGTGCGCCCCTAAGGCAACTTACATACCATTAAGTGACCTGTTTCTTATTGTGCAAATCTCGTCTCCGGTGCGGTACTCCACTGAGCAGATTCCCGGAGTAGATTGCCAGTGAATCTAGTTTTAATAACCAAGAATTAACATACACAGTTTTGATCACGTCAGAAAAGCTCACATTTATGATGTGTTTTTATCATGTGCGTCTACTATACTTCAAACCAATCATATTCTACTTCATTCAGACACGCTTGCGAAACCTTGACGTGCTGGATGGTTCTGATATCATATCGATGGTTTAAGGTTCCAGCAAACCTAATTAAGTACGTGCTCAACATATGATAGCGTTAAAGTTGATAAAGACTGAAGCGCACTTTCCTGCCATGGCAAACACAAGGAATGATCAAAGTATTCAAACTTAGCGGCCCCAAGAAAAAAATTACGACTGGTACAAAGTAATTTTTATATATTCTCAATCTGGTTGAAATCTTGGTTATAATATAGGTCATCCTGTAAGACATCTCAACGGTAGAATTGTAAATGAATGAAACATATATACCTGATTAGAGCCTTCGGTATATTATACGTTCAAAACAACAGTATTCGTATTTTTCATCCATTTATTTATCCGCTGACGCGACGGCAAGTATTTTCCCCTAAGCTACTTCCGTATCCCCAGATAAAGCCACAGATAAGAATAAACCATACGCACCGTACTCAGTCCAGTTAAATCTGTGTCAAAGCTAAGGTAAAAGACATAGGTGAATCGGATAGGATTAAAAGTGTACCGTTCCATAAACATATGGTTATGATTGTATATGTTATGTAGACATTATGCATTGAGTTTGAGCATAAAATGCAGACAAATGGAAGCTATAACAGGTCTATTTGTTCTGTTTGATGTCATGGTAAAGACTTCTTCCTTGTTGTATCTAACATTCTTACATTCTTTATTAATGTGCGACTAGCGTTGCCACATGAAATTTATGCTGAAATGTATATGTGTACATCCATATCAAAACAATGCACTTGTTGGCTGCTACACGTGTCTCTTTTTACATAATAGCTAGGAATAAATACCAGACTTATCTCAAGTGGAGGTAAATTCAAATCATTTCCAAATCACATGGATTAGGAATACAGAGAACATTCGTAAACCATGTGACTTGGGGATGATTTGAAGTGACCTCCACTGAGATGAGCTTGGTAAACATTATGTCATTATTATGATCATTTGCTGTCAATCAAGTTTTCTCAAGTGGATAAATTCGGTCGTTTCAAATTATGAGTTTCAGGATTGGTTTTGAATTTG
This sequence comes from Amphiura filiformis, assembly GCF_039555335.1. Lineage (NCBI taxonomy): Eukaryota > Metazoa > Echinodermata > Ophiuroidea > Amphilepidida > Amphiuridae > Amphiura > Amphiura filiformis. The sequence goes on from NC_092630.1 coordinate 39,877,677, forward strand.
GTCACGTGGTTTCCTATTATCCTGCCTAAGCTCTTGACTGACGTCATTACCGATATCTTTGTCTGTACCCTTTGTTGGAAACTTAAAAATTGTAGAAAGTAGTTTCAGTTTTCATTTCAGTTTGTTACATAATCGTTTGACCGCAGAACATCAGGTTTGAAGTTATCTTGATCAAAGTATACAAAAGAAATTTTTAAATTTCGCAGTGCAATATTCACGAGCAGAGAAGTCAAACAAGTCAATCTACATTTGAAAGCATTTCGAAATAATACTAGGCTATGTGGAAAAATATAGACCATTGAAATATTTCCAAAAGAATAGACACTCGAGTGATGTAACTAACTAACTAAATGAATGAATGAATGAATGAATGAATGAATGAATGAATGAATGAATGAATAAATAAATAAATAAATAAATAAATAAATAAATAAATAAATAAATAAATAAATAAATAAATAAATAAATAAATAAATAAATAAATAAATAAATGAATAAATTAATTAATTAAATATCGTGTATTTTGTGGGACTGTGTTTCAAATTTTAAAATTTATATCTCGTAAACCATGCTTTGGCTTTGTATTGACATATTTCTGTATGATCTCTAAAAGAAATTCATGAGTTGAATGACATAAACCCATACTTTATCGGCACAAGGTATTCAACGCATGTACCAATGTTGCAATCAGGTGTTGTTTTACTCTGTGTGAAATTACCACGAATATCAACCAATGCCTGACCTGATCAGTGGCAATCCTAGGGAATAAGTTAAGTATTGTGGTACTAATGGGAAAGTTACGTTAAACGTTAAAAACTTTCCCTTGCGTACTTGGACTAGACTTTCGTGCTTAATACGTGACGTCAGTCTCTCGACTTATCCTTTTATGTGTCCAAGAGAATTGGTTTTATTGCAATACTAGAAGTAGATAAAACACATATTTATAATACCATCAACTAAAAACGAGTTGAACATATGTTAGATTATAAATTTGAGATGAGACGAAATTGTTTATTTCAAGCTATGAACTTTCATAGAATTCTATAGGTGTCAGATAATGTCCATAAGATCTACATGTATGTCAATACGTATTGTGTGTCCTGCACAGTGGTTTATGAATAATTTGATTGAACATGAAAATTATGCTTTGTTCACAGGTTCTTGTGTTAGGACGAAATTATAATTTATATTAATATTATTATCAATAATGACACTTTTGCTAACAACATAAACAGTCTGGTCCGCACCAACTACACGTTACTACCTGTATTTGATGGGTAAAGCGACGAGAGTCGGCCCAAAAATAACTAAAATCTTTAAATATTTTGCAATTTAGGGAAATACCAAAAAAAAAATTCATTTGCACAGAAATTTTTTTTCCCAACTTTGGTATAATCTTGGTCGGTCGGGCCCGTAGAACAGGGGTTTCTTTTTATCGTCGCGTTATTATTCACGGTTTCCCGTTGTATAATGGATATCAAGGTGTATCGTGTGTCTTTGAGTATTTTTGTCGCATTAGGAGAACGTTTAGACACATAAACTGTTCAAATAGCTATGGAATCAAAGCACGACGTCACATGCGACCTTTATGCGTTTGATCCTTGAGAGAACGAGGAAATAACTTCAAAATGCGTGCATACATTGAAAACATAACATCATCTTTGCAATGCTTTTACATATTTTTTCTTCATCATTTCCGTAATAACTCATATGTTTTCCAAACCATAATTATTACAACATTTCCATCAGGCATCACCTGACATTACTGATCAACTATATGACGTCGATAGCTGGACGTAGTTCCGTTTCCGTCTTGAACTCTACACCTTATGTCTGGCGCCCTCAACATGATTTTTTGACTGGACTCAGTCAATGCCGTATTTTCGTCGCGTCCGAGACTGATAAAGATATACTCAAACCAAGATTAGTTTCCTTCTCCTGGACAACATCCACATTGGAGCTGTATGTACACCTGCCTATTAAAGGCAATATTCTATTCTCTCGTGAAGGTAAATCGCCAATCGGTATGTTGTTACTTAAAATATCGATAGAAGGCATTACGTTCATTGAGCATAAGAAATAGGTATTTATGGAATGCAGGTTATCATATGGTACATGTGGTCGAACCAAACCTTAAAACATAATAATTGTTTACCATTTGTAAGGAAAATTGCTTGAACCCTAACTGGATGCTTTCAAGAACCATCACGTATTTTTCACAGAATATAATACTGTTCCGTCTTATCTAAATCTTACGATCGGAGACTCCATACCTACAACATACTTTATTTTGCTATTCACATGTTTAAGTTAGTAAATAGTTTTCTATGACCTTTTCAAGTCCTTAATCTGATTTTGAAGTTCCGCAATGCAACTTTGCGGAATAATCATCCATCAGATGCATATTAAATGTGTCTGGTCCACTCGCATCAATTCTTGTGCAGGTTCAGTGGCCTCTTATATGCTTACATTGCAGTTAACTTGCCGATCTGGATGTTCTTAAAGTGCTATTTACAATACACCGTTATGCTAGTTTCTGTGTAGGTTCTTAACAATAAATGACTATAATTTGAATTTTCTGTTATTCGCGGATCATTAAACCATGTTATACATATATGAAGACTACTGGATGCTTTTAAAACGCATTAATTTGACCTTAAAAGTATCTCAGAATGGTTACAATATAAATTACAATAAGCTGGTTAAGTTATAATCACTTTGGCTATCAAGCAGTAGATATTAACCACATACCTGAAGAGGACCAAATTCGACATACAAGACAGTATACCAGGTATATTTAACGAAATCTCAAAATAAACCCACTTAATCAAGGCCACGGCTATGCAAGTTGTGCATACTTGCAAAAGTCAAAACAAACTTGTGAAATTAATCTCAGTGAGATGAGATTTGTTCCTTGTTTGACGTCTGTGATGTTTGTATTTTGTCGAATGCTTTCAATCACACTTCGTGTTATACTAACATATTAAGTTTCCAGTCATTCCATGTCTTTCATCTGGTCCCATTTGTATTTTACAAAATATTTGCTTATGTAAAGAATAAGGTGGGAATCATATCATGAAATAAATGAGAAAGGTCAACCAAATATGTAAAAGGTGCCAAATCGTGAGCAGTGCAATCGCAACGTGGGTGTAAATTGCAACCGTGCCATTAAAAAGTGTAAGTGTTTACTGGATGAGGTTTTAGAAGTTGTCTCTCCGGGACGTAAAGGATAAATTGTCTTCGCAATATGAAAAATAGAAACTGTTAAAAGGTATATATTGATCATAAATGGATATTTAACTTGATAAATTGGCATTATAAAACAGTAGAAATAGCACTAAATCAGGAATCTGGCAGTTTCGTTGTTAATTTTGTAATTGGACCAAGTGGGAATTGCCCGAAACGACCACATCTTTTACCAGAGACAAGATCTAGCAAAGTGAGTCATTTTCATGTTTGTCGCTAAAACTGATTTTGAAATATGACCAAATACATGTAATAGCTATAAATGGAAGAAATAATCAGAAGAGGTCAGGAAATCTCAATCGTCTTCAAAACCAACCATAATATACTTCACTTTCCTTCACACATTACTTTGACGTGCTGATATCTTGAGGTATTCGCACGGCATCGCCCCTCAAAGTGTAACTCTCAGACTCGATTGTCGATGGCGCCGGCACTGCGTTAAACATAAAGAAGGTTGATTTTTTTGGTAATTTGTGATCTAAATCATATTATGAGGAATGCTATTTTCCATTATAAATTGCGTATTACGCAATTATCTGACCCTTCCCTTTTAGTATTTAAGTACTGTCTTTTTTAATGTGAAGTCAGTGATAAAACCTTTTATTTGTTCAAGAGAATTATCACTTCCATTGTTGGTTGCTTTTGCCATTCCGTTGTTTCAGAAATTCATACAAGAATAGCAGAAGGTTTTGGGAGTAAAGTATTTTTAAAAACATTTTTAGAGGATAGAATTAAGAAGTGAAACAAAATACTACCAACTAAAGACAGTTAAATTTAAGAAGAATACATACATACAAGTTTTTGGTATTTGCTTATTTAGGCTATGAGCTAGATTTCACAGAAACCTTTCAATGACAGATAATATCAGATGCCAATTTTTTTAGTACGCTTAATTCGGTGGTTTCTGAATATTTGGTTGGAAATGAAATATGTTTTGTTCACAGTGCCTTGCGATAAATACAATATTATATAAATAATCAAAATTAATAAGAGGTTTATTTTAATTGTGAGCGTTTCCGAATAAACACTGAAAATAAACACAAAGATTGTCATATTACCATGACACTTTTACTTACACCACAAAGATCAATATCTCTAGCCTACTCAAAAGAAAGATAAGTTTCCTAACGAATGGTAAACAACTATGCTTGAAAGAAGGTTTGATGATTAGATAACCTACATATTAAAGTAACCTGCTTCTTATGCTTAATGAACATTATATCGTCTTACCACCGAAATACTATTTTTATCTCGATGGTCTTACCATACACCGGTACTTCCAGTGTTAACCAAGAAACAACATGTATTGATTAGGGTATTGCGTTTATACCAGTCACGAGATAACAGAATATTTGCCAAGGAATTTACTCCAATGAGCAGCAGAAAAAGATGTACAACACGTATTTCCTGAAAATGCACAAATGCACAAATGCAATACTTTCTACTGAATGTTACGACCGGAGACTCATCGCCTACAACATTGTTTGTTGACTATTTTCGAATACAAAAGAGCAACATGATTTTCTTGTTATTTTACTATCCACATTACGACCTTTTCAAATCATTAATCTTCCAATCTAATTTTGAAGTTCCGCAATGCAACTTTGCGGAATAATCATCCATCAGATGCATATTAATATACAGTGCACAACTTATAAGTTCCCCCTAATGCTTTTTGAAATAAATCGAAAATTATTAAACGAAATGTAAAATTGTAAAAGGTTATGAGTAACCTTATTTGTTTGACAAATCTGGGCCAATTTGTAGTGTCACACATCATTGCGTTTGGCCACAATGGTTCATTATGTAAAAAAGAGGGAGTTTTAAAAGTTGCACCTGAGTCCATAGGAGTCAATTGTCAAACAATACAGTATGTTAGGCCTGTCCATGTGTTTGTAATGGAAATAAAACTTAAAGTCTAGATGTTTAGTAGGGGATGTGCCCTCCTGTACTGTTGACTCACATACGACGAGCAATTTCTTTCACCGGTACATTTTCATCCAGCAAACCTATTGCTCTACCGCGAAGAAATTCGGGCAAACGCGGCATTATTAAAATGTGACTTTTCACATGTGATGAACTACTGGCGATGTGGTCTATTCTGACTGCAGTACATATCCCTTCCATTTCAGACATTTATCATTAAAAAGAAAAGAATAAAACACCTGCTTTGCTTTTGAAGAAGAAGAAGAAGAAGAATACCAAAGATTAAGTTTTCTTTTACAAACACATGAATATCCCTGGCCTACTGTATTGTTTGAAAATTGAGTCCTATGGACTCAGATGCAACTTTTAACACTGTTTAAAACGGTCTCCTTTTTTTACATAATGAACCATTGTGACTGAACGCAATGACGTGTCACACTAAAATTTGGTCCACATGTGTAAAACAAATAAGGCTACCTATATCATTTTACAAGTTCGCATTTCGTCAAATAGTTTTCGATTTATTTTAAAAAATATGTAGGGGGGAACTTATAAGTTGTGCACCCTATATGTCTGGTCCACTCGCATCAATTCTTGTGCAGGTTCAGTGGCCTCTTTTACGCTTACATTGCAGTTAACATACCAATCTATAGATGTTCTTTATTTCCATGAGTCCTATTTAAAATCTGCTGTTGTGTTAGTTTCTATAGTTTCTTACAAATTGTTCTGGACTGCTGTATTTGACGATCAGTGAACCTTGTTCTACAAATACGATGGCAACAAAGGCTAGTAGATGCTTTTCAAAACGCAACGATTTTACTTTAAAAGAAAAATCTCAGAATTCATATTGCCCAAGCAACATTCAAAGTCGAATGTAAGCTAGCTAATTTGTGATTACATTAGCTATCAAGTAGTGGATAATATATGCCATTTCGTCTAATACCCATTTAGTTTAATCATATTGTCTAATGTCTGTCTAAGATCCATAAAGTCTAATAACCATTTGGTCTCATATTTCTTATAACCATTTGGTCTAATAACCGTTTGGTCTAATAACGGTTAGGTCCGATAATCGTATGATCTTAAAAACCAATATTGCCATTTTGTCAACTTTTGGTTATGGACTGAAAATGCCAAAGCTAAAATGTTTTGCCCGGGTCATCATGATCATACATCACACATCATGGCGAACTTGACAAATCCTGGTGTCGAGGTTTTATCTGCAAAAACATGGGAAAGACTGTGTAGCCTTTAACGGGTGAACGTGACATTTTTCCTTCTTTTCTTGGTCTTTTCCATTTGACAACAAGGTTAATAAATATATGTATAGCCGACACTAAAGCTCATCGTTCATCACTGCAGCCAAGGGTGTGAAACATGGGCCGATACGATCTGCCATTCCAACCTTATAAAAACAGGTTTTCTTGTTTTGTCATTTGCATAAAAATACTACATGTATGGGCTTGATGTACTGTACTGCAAATCCTTTATTTAATTAACAAAATTTCAAACTAAACGCACTCTGTCTAGACTACACCTTATTACAAGCTGTAGCACTGTGCGTGCTTGCGAAAGTCAAAACAAACTTTTGAAATTAATCTCAGTGAGATGAGATTTGTTCCTTGTTTAACGTCTGTGATGTTTGCAGTTTGTCGAATGCTTTCAATCACACTTCGCAAATATTTGCTTATGTAAATGTGTAAGGCGGGACTTTCCATTCAAATATTGAGAACTCATGTCATGAAAAGTACCCGTTCAGTTCAGTCGCAACATGGGCGTAATCAAGGTATTTGTGCCTGAAAACACAACACTGTCATTAATAAGTGCAAGTGTTTACTGTATGAGATTTTAGAACTTCATTGTTTGCGACACTTAAACACATCTGGGACGTAAAGGATGAATCGGCCTTGAGATATAAAAACTTGTTTGTTACTTGATACTCTGGCATTATGAAACAGTAGGAATAGTATTTCTTTGCTATAAAGTAGAAAACTAACAGTTTCATCATTATTTACATTTTGTCTCTTGATCTCTTGACCTTCCATGTTGCTCAAAACGATTACATTAAATCTTTTGTTAGAGATATGGTCTACAATCTTGGAAAAAATAACTGGCACACTTGTTCTAAACAATTGAAATGCGTGCCCTATCAAAATCGGAAAGGCGAGTGAAACATGCTTTTACTGTTGGAGAGTCTCACGGACCTGCTGACAACATGGCTTTGTCTAACATTTATTGTGGGAGCGGGGCCCGGGGGCTGAGATATACCAAAAGACAGGCAAAGTGTACAAATCTTTTTTTCCACGACTGAATTTGCAATATGACTAAATATGAAATTAAAGCGACCCATCAATGAACAACATAATCATAATATGTATACTTGTCAGGAAAGCTCAAATTCACGGAGAGTTTTTGTCCTCTACACCTATAATACTTCAAACCAATCAAATTCTACTTTCATTCAGTCAGTACCTACATAACATTGGTGTGCTGATATCTTGTAGTAATTCATCCACACGACATCCACTTTTCATTTGACTCCCTTTACAAGTTAAACTCTCAACCTCGATTGTCGACGGCGCCCTGCCCTATTTGGGCATTTTCACTTCAGTGAATTAAAACTCGAAACATCTCAGGTCAAGTTTTTGATCATTTGGGATCTAAATCATCTAGTTTCATAAGTGACTTTTGACTGTGCGAGTTATAAATATGAGAAGGTGATAAAACTGCTTTCAACTCAAACTGTACAATAAGGAAATGATTGGACAGTTTTCTTAAAGAAATTTTAAATTCTTCATTTACCTACTTCCCAAGACTTTCTTGCTTAAAGTCTCTTGAAAACCTTTTTATTTGTTCAAGAATCTTGTCGCCTCCTTGGTTTATTGCTTTTAAAACTTTCGATTATATTTAGAAGAAGTAGATACAACAAATATTAAAAACTATAATGGAATATGAACTGAATAGGCTTATTACAAGGTTTAGTATTTGCTTATTTCAAGCTACGCCCGTCTGAATTAGATTTCATAGAATGCATTGGAGGACAGAAATATCTTTCAAATACATGCTATTGTGTATTTACATAAATATATAGTATGTAATAATGTATAGTTTGATACAGAATTATTCTGCAAAAACCCCATTTTGCCGTCAAAACGACACATTTTCAGTTGTAAGTAAAATTATCAACTAGCTCCGATTTATCTTTTTCTGATTCGAATAGATATACAATTTGTTTTTGATTCCTTGTATCTAAAGAAACAATTTGCCACCATTTGTTGTCAAAATCGGCGCAAGTTGAATTTGAAACTATTACTATTATTATTATTATAATGACTCAAGGTCAATACAGTCATTTAGAATCAATAAAATTTACTGTTTAGCACTGTTATTTAACCTTCTTATATCCTGATTCACATGTCCTGTGAAAATCACTGCTCAGCAAAGTCCACTGAATGTTTGAATTATATATCCTTTGCGCATATACCTCGCACAGATGACACTTTCAAAATGGTGCTGCAGCCACAAATCACTCACTCTCCAGAAAACAAGCTTTTTTCTGCACTGATCCACTTTATTGACAGATGTGTGGTTTCACAATCCAGAAGACTGGCTCACATGGGTACCTACCTCTTTTAAAGCACATTTACTACCAACAAATTAAAGAGAAAGCCTAGAAACTCTGTTTATGAAATAATTGCCAAGAGAAAATGTCCCTTATCTTTTATATACCAAAGTGGTAAACTGTGATTTCTTCAGCTAGATATTAACAGCTCAGGGATTTAACTAATGGTCCAATACAATGAACATTCTGGAGAACTGGTTATTTCAAAAGATTCAAAATTAGATATGATTGAATTCGTTTTTCTGATCAACTTGATTGCATGAGAGCGGATTCCCAAAATGTCATTACACACCAACTCTTGCAAGGGGGTTCCCATCTCTCATATCTCTCATGAAATAACTTTTTGTAAACAATGATAAATAATCAAATTAAATTACTCAGGGCACATCACAGGGCGTGTAAACATATATCCGTTTCAGCCTATTTCATTTGGTAAAATTGCTAGTAGCACATGAATTAAAAACTTTATGACTTTTAAGTCTGTTAATAGATACCATAAGAAGTGGATCTTTAAACATTAAACAGAACCTAAGGGTCAAGAAAACAAATGGACCTGTTATGGTTTCCATTTGGCTGCATTATATCCTCAAACGCCTTGATTAATGTCGACATAACATATAAAATCACAACAATATATGTTTGGAATAATACGAATTGTAACCTACCTATTTCACCTATGTCTTTTACCTTAGCTTGACACAAATTTAACTTGACTATTTACGGTGCGCATATTAAACACATCACCGTTGAATGCGTAATGCAGTCTGAGGTGCATTTATTCTTATCTGTGGCTTAACTTGGGATAAATAAATGCAAAACGGTAAAGTAAATGAATGCAATAACAGAATGTGGACCGTAATATGGTAAAGGGTTGTCTAATCCGATACATACGTACAATTCTGATGTCATAAAGGGGCGTAAACCGATCTACAGCCTCATTCCCCCCATAAAGCTTATATTGTTCTTAATTGTTATCCCGTTAAAATGCACATTGGAAGTGTATGTACTTACCCTATGACCCATTGTTATAGATGAGTTGACCTAAATGTTTATCAACAAAGGCAAGGTACTGGTATATCGATATGCTTGAGCGAACTGCATACAACCACTCTACTGTTCAATAGCCTTATTGTGATGCAGCGGGAGTTTTAAAAGCACGAGCCCTGAACAAAATTTAATGCTCGCGCATACTGCCAGTCAAAAACAAAGGAAATTATGATGATGCGCGCGCATACTGCCAGGCAATGACGTCACAAGTCAACTCATCTATACACGTTTCTGCTTCTCACATCAAAACCGCTGGAACAATACAACCCAAAATTTGGAAATATCTTGTTTTAATGGTAATTTAAGGTAGCAACAGAACATGAAACTTGAAGATTTGACAATGTCCCTTTAATAAAAGCAATATGCTGGATGAAGTAGTTTTATGTTTTTACCCGAAGGTTTCAAGCACGTGGAGAAATTATGCACAACATAGACGTAACTTTAATAATCATCGTCTTTCAGAGACTGCCGAACTTTCTAAGTGTTTGCTAGCACTACTATGATGGACTGTGTACCATTCAGGCTTGATAAAATTTAATGATATCATATGTTGAGCACGTACTTAAAGTAAATAGGATTGCTGGAACCATACACCACCGATATGATTACAGAACCATCCAGCGCGTCAAGGTTTCGCAAGCCTGTCTGAATGAAAGTAGAATATGATTGGTTTGAAGTATAGTAGATGCATTGTAGGGGATGAAGTTCCTCGTGAATTTGAGCTTTCCTCACGTAATCCACCGACGAATTTAACGAAAAGCCAAGATGATTATTAATAAATATGTATTCTTAGAATTACAATTTATATACGGTATACCAGCCAGTAGTCATTATCCTTTTACGTTTGAGATATACGTAAATTAAAATATCAGTCACAAAATGTATAGAATGTATGCAAATTAATACCCCTACCCACGAAATCCTTGGAATATGGTAATAAACTATTCGCGTCATTGTCAAAACAGTGTTCATACCACAGAGATTATCTCAAAAATCACATCATTTCAAATCTGTATAATGTTTACGATGATAGTTCACACATAAGGTTTTCTTACCAGATGTAGCAGCTAAAATTGACCACAAATATGTAAGAAAAAAGGAATACAAACGAAAAAGCAAAATGATGATGATGAAAAACCACAGATAAAAAAGTCAATATTTGGTTTTAAAATTGGCAATGTGGGTTGGGAAATCAATATGCGACACACTTCACGACAGCCATGTCACTCACATTGACGCCGAGGGAGGAACTAAAGAAGAAAGCTAAAAACAAATTCTATCTTTATACCAAGAGGTGTAATGAATGTTAGTACAGTGACTACTTAGGTCATATTGTCGCTGCGGTATCTGTAGACTTCGTTCATATTTTGTTAAGTTATTAAAAATATGTTTATATATATTTTGGTTATCAAGAAACTTTTTTATCTCGATGTCGCCCTATCGAAACGTGAAAAGCATGGTGATACTTTTGAGTGTTTTTTCTTGAATTGCGAATTTAGCATTCACTATAAGTAAGCTATGAAGGGTTGTGTTTACCGCATTGCAATTTAACGTAAATAACATTATTTCGTTCGGAACCACTTTGTCACCTCACTCACGACTAATCTGACGTCATGAATTCATTTTAATGCTATGCGTGCTAACCATAGGCCATGTTTTGAGATATTTTCTCAATATATCAAGAGCTATCTCAAAAACCACTGAACTAATGCTAGACTTGTTTGTACTCGTTTTAATCCATTTTTCATGCTGATACCAAACATGATCATGAAAATGTACAAATTTGAAACTTGTCGTCTGCAGTCGGCAATGATTTTGGCACAAGTGAGTTATCTGTTGAATTTGTACTTGCATGTTTGTGAAAATATCCATTGCAACGACTGAAAGAGAGGAAGTAAAATAATTAAAAGCACACATACCACCCACCCACACCTCAACACTTCACCCCTTCACACACCACTCCCACACACAACCCCCACTCCACCTCAAGTACTAATGGGAAGGGTACGCAAAACGTTCAAATCCTTCCCTTGTGTGCTTGACTAGTGAGTCTCAGGTTTACTTTTAAACTTTACTATAATAGCAGAAGTAGATAAATAAATATAAATGCCAAAAAATCAAATAATATATCAAATTTGTCATTTTAAATGAGATGAATCAAGTTTTAGTATTTGTTTACTGCAAACTATGAACTAGATTTCATAGGATGTCTTGGAGGACAAATGATATCTTTCAAATATACATATATGTCAATGCGTATCTACATAAATATGATCAGCTCGGTGCTTTCTAAATATAAATATTAGATTAATAATATTTTGACTTCGTTAACTTTTCCGACGCACAAATGAATATTGAATTTTAGTGTCTGCTTTGATTATCTGTACAGGTTGATGTCCTTGTCCTAGTGTATTGTGACATCGTCTAACCTATCCTAAATAAATGCAACGTGACTTGTTTTCAAATCAACAAATAGATGAAATGATGGAGATGCGGTGTGAGATTTTGACAGGTTAATTAGAATATCATAACCAAAAGCTTATGAGGTTATTAATGTCAAAATATTTTGCCAGTTATATCTCACATTCTTTTTTGTCACCTCCCTCACGGCTATTCTGACGTCATGAATTTATTTTCTGAGTTATCTGTTGACTTTGTACAATTGTATATTTCTGAGAAAATATCCATGGTAAAGACTGAAAGAGAGGAAATAAAATAATTCAAGACACGCGTCCAACCCCCTTCATACACCCCAGCACCTCACTCCTGCACAGCTGGTTATCAACATTATGTAATAAGAAGGTCATAGCTGATGTGGTTGCCCCTACACACACCACTCCCACACCCACACCACCTCAAATATACTTCCACAAAATGGAGTTCTTAAAAGACAGGCACCTTGTGTTGTCGTCTTATCCTGCATCAAACACACAAGATTCCATTTAGGATTTGATACTCATATGCAATCATCTTAATGCTAGTGAGATAATAAAACGCTTTTTAAAGCATAGAAGCTGACGTGAATAATACAGTAGTGATGGAAATTAAGAAACATCCAGATCATTTAGATAACTACAATATAAACATATTGGAGGCTATAAGATGGAATTGATGGATGATTGTTCCGCAAAACTGCACTACGTAAATTAGATTGATAAATGAAGTCTGCGTAATTTCATAGTAATTCTATTTGTTAACTCTTTTATTTATAGCTAGTAAGTATTTTATTGTGTAAAAAAGAAAACAACAACGGTGGTAGGAACAGAATGTTGACCTGCCATCAGGTCCAACACAAAAATACGGTGCAAACGTTGCTATCCGATTCCGTAAGGAAGTCAAAATATTATTATTGTTACATCATGCAGTTATTGTTAACTACATGTATGCACACAACACAGGGGCACTCACAATAGGCAATTGAACCCTACTGGTAGCGCTGTGTTGTAGCTATACGGGTTGAACTAGTTAATATAATATATCAAAAAGTATAAAAGCTATGATTTTAGTACTTTCTCTATGTTTCAATTACTTATTCTTTTCCAAATATCTGAATCTTCAACCCGGTACAAGCTTTAATAACGGGGGAACATACATTTTTATTAAAAAGAAATCCTACCATCTATCCAAACTCGCCGTGTTATTCCAATGCACATTTTACTTCACCGGGCAGCCATTTTTTGATCGTATTTTGAAGATTGGTGTCATAAAACCGTCTTAGGTACAAATTTAGTACTTTCTGTCAATCAATTATGGCTTATTCTCTACATGTCAATCTTTAAATAATTGGCATAGTCCTTATAATAACGGTGGTCCGCCTTGATGAGTAAATGACAGCAAACAGCTGCAAACCAGTGAAAAATATCCCAAAACTCGGTCAGTGGAGATACGCTCGAATATGTCAATAGAGTCATTATCGATTGGATTAGTCGTCCGTAGCGGACAATTCCGCTCGCTCATTGGATCAATATTATCAGGTGGTAATAAATTTGCATTGGACAATAGATTACTATATAGTGGTTTAGTACTGCATATATCGGTTTAATCTTCAATAAGCGGGTTTATGGCTGGAAAGGTCACGGTGAATTCGCCGTGGACGTAAGTGCACTATGAATAATTATCACAATTTTAGTTCACAATTAGAAATTAATCGTAATTTCGCCCCAATGACTATTTAATATAATAATATAGGGTATTGTTGTAGAAGTGTCGTAAGGCTACCATAGCAATAGCTGGGAATACAATTTCTGACTATATCACCCTACACTTTGTGACCCCATTGGAAATACGCCTGCATACGTAGCCAGGCTTTTATGGGCTATCCTTGCCTTCCAACTTTTCAGTGGTGTTGTGGCGTGTATGCCGTTCCAATCTGGGATGACATTTGGTGGTTTGTACACATTTATTGTAGTTAAATTGTGGTGCTTTGTACTTGATGTTTTATAACTATTGCTATGATAGTTAATCCGAATATGACGTCACTTCTACAACGAATTCCCGTCACGAGATAATATAATATTTGCCAAGGCACTTACTACTCCAATGAGCAGCAGAAAAAGATGATCTCTTTCAATGAACAACACGTATTTCATGAAAATGCACAAATGTAATACTTTTTGTATCTATATGAATGTTACGACCGGAGACTCAACGCCTACAACGTTGTTAGTTGAATATTTTTCGAATACAAAAGAGCACCTGCTTTTCTTCTTATTTTGCTATCCACATTATGACCTTTTCTAATCTTAAATCTTTCAAACTAATTTTGAATTTCCGCAATGCAACTTTGCGGAATAATCATCCATCAGATGCATATTAAATGTGTCTGGTCCACTCGCATCATTTCTTGTGCAGGTTCAGTGGCCTCTTTTACGCTTACATTGCAGTTAACATACCAATCTATCGATGTTCTTTATTTCCATGAGTACTATTTAAAATCGGCTGTTATCTAACTTTCTATAGTTTCTTACAAATTGTTCTGGACTACAAAGGTTTGTAGATGCTTTTCAAAACGCAGCGATTTTACTTTAAAAGAATCTCAGAATTCATATCAACGCTGCCCAAGCCTGATACGTAACATTCAATGCCTACTCTAATATAAGCTAGCTAATTTGTGATTACATTAGCTATCAAGTAGTAGACAATAGATGCCATTTCGTCTAATACCCAGTTAGTCTATACACAATTGTTCTATTACCAGAAAGGCTAACTACCACTAAGTTTAATAATCATATAGTCTAATGTCTGTATATTATTTGGTCTAATATTTTTTATAACCATTTGGTCTAATAACCGTTTGGTCAGTCTAATAACGGTTGGGTCCAATAATTGTATGGTCTTATAACCAGTTAGTCTAATAACATTATTTTTGTCTATTTACCAATTCGTCTAAAAAATATTGCCACTTTGTCTATCTCTGGTTACGGGCTGTAAATGCCAAAGCTGAAATGTTTTGCCCACGTCATCATGATCATACATCACTCATCATGGCAAACTTGGCAAATCCTGGTGTCGAGGTTTTATCTGCAAAACCATGGGAAAGACTGTGTAGTCTTTAACGGGTGAACGTGACATTTGTCCTTATTTTCTTGGTGTTTTCCATCTGACAACAAGGTTAATAAATATATGTATAGCCGACACTAAAGCTCATTGTTCATCACTGCAGCCAAGGGTGTGGGGCATACGAGTTGAATCTGCCATTCCAACTTTATAAAAACAGGTTTTCTTGTTTTGTCATTTGCATAAATACTACATGTATGGGCTTGGTGTACTGTACTGCACATCCTTTAGTTATTTAACAAATATTCAAAGTAAACGCACTCTGTCTAGACTACACCTTATTACAAGCTGTAGCACTGTGCGTGCTTGCAAAAGTCAAAACAAACTTGTGAAATTAATCTCGGTGAGATGAGATTTGTTCCTTGTTTTATAACGTCCGTGATGTTTGCAGCTTGTCGAATGCTTCCAATCACACTTCGCAAATATGTGTAGGGCGGCGGGACTATCCTTTCAAATATTGAGAATTCATGTCATGAAAGGTGCCCGTTCAGTTAAGGGACACACCATTAGACTTCAAGGGGGTTAGGAAGTTGGGGTCGGGGAAAATAAATACATTTATACACAGTTAGGTGGGGCAAGTTTCTTTTTTTTTAGTTTTTAGTGTTGGTGAGGAAAGTTTTTTTTTTGGCTCATGTAGTGGGGAAAGTTTTTTTTTCAAAACTTCCTACCCCCCTTGAAGTCTAATGGTGCATCCTAAGTCGCAACATGAGCGTAATCAAGGTATTTGTGCCTGAAAACGCAACACTGACATTAAAAAGTGCAAGTGTTTATTGGTGAGATTTTAGAAGTTAAGTTATTGTTTGCGACAATTATAAACATCTCTGAGACGTAAAGGATGAATCGTCCTTTGAACTCTTGTTTTTTACTTTACTTATGAAACGGTAGGAATAGCATTCTTTTGCTAACTAGAAAATTGGCAGTTTCATCATTATTTACATTTTGTCTCTTGATCTCTTGACCTTTCATGTTGCACAGAACTATTACATTATTTCTTTTGCTTGAGATAATGATCTACAATCTTGGAAAAAATTGACATACTTGTTGAAAGAATTGAAATGCGTGCCCAATCAAAATTGGAAAATTGGATTATGTGAAGCATAGACTTCCCCCTGTACCTCACCTTTTCCCTCTCCTATCTTTTACTCTTGAAGGGTCTTACGGACCTGTCGACAACATGGCTTGCTCCAACATTGAATTGGGGGGGGAGGGGGGCGAGATATACCAAAAGACAGGCAAAGTGTGCAAACCGTTTCCCCAGGATTGTCGCACGACTGATTTTGAAATATGACTAAATATGAAATTAAAGTGACCCATCAATGAATAACATAATCATAAGTTATACATGTCAGGAAAGCTCAAATTCACGGAGAGTTTTTGTCCTCTACACCTATAATACTTCAAACCAATCAAATTCTACTTTCATTCAGTCAGTACCTACAAACATTGACGTGCTGATTTCTTGTAGTAATTCATGCACACAACATGTCAACCACTTTTCATTTGACGCCCTTTACAAGTTAAACTCTCAACCTCGATTGTCGACGGCGCCCTGCACTATTTAGGGCATTTTCGCTTCAGTGAATTAAAACTTGAAACATCTCAGGTCAAGTTTTTGATCATTTGGGATCTAAATCATCTAGTTTCATAAGTGACTTTTCATTGTGCGAGTTATAAATATGAGAAGGTGATAAACCTACTTTCAAATGAAACTGTACAATAAGGGAATGATTGGACAGTTTTCTTAAAGAAACCTTTAAATTCTTCATTTACCTACTTCCCAAGACTTTCTTGCTTAAAGTCTCTTGAAAACCTTTTTATTTGTTCAAGAATCTTGTCGCCTCCTTGGTTTATTGCTTTTAAAACTTTCGATTATATTTAGAAGAAGTAGATACAACAAATATTAAAAACTACAATGGAATATGAACTGAATAGGCTTATTACAAGGTTTAGCCGTCTGAATTAGATTTCATAGAATGCATTGGAGGACAGAAATATCTTTCAAATACATGCTATTGTGTATTTACATAAATATACAGTATGTAATAATGTATAGTTTTATGCTATCTTTGATACAGAATTATTCTGCAAAAACCCCATTTTGCCGTCAAAACGACACATTTTCAGTTGTAAGTAAAATTTTCATCTAGCTCCGATTTATCTTTTTCTGGTTCGAATAGATATACAATTTGTTTTTGATTCCTTGCATCTAAACAAACAATTTGCCACCATTTGTTGTCAAAATCGGCGCAAGTTGAATTTGAAACTATTATTATTATTATTATAATGACTCAAGGTCAATACATACAGTCATTTAGAATCAATAAAATATGCTGTTACTTAACCTTCTTATATCCTGATTCACATGTCCTGTGAAAATCACTGTTCAGCAAAGTCCACTGAAGGCTATATCCTTTGCGCATATACCTCGCACAGATGACACTTTCCAAAATGGTGCTGCAGTCACCAATCACTCACTCTCCAGAAAACAGGCTATTTTCTGCACTGATCCACTTTATTGTCAGATGTGTGGTTTCACAATCCAGACTTCAGCAAGTCTACAGATGAATATATTCCCCTATTGGGAAGAGAAGAGCGCTTTGTGCACTCGAAATCTCCTTCGATTATCTTGCTGGAATAATAACACTTAACACATTATTAGCTATGTAAATTGACTGGCTCACATGGGTACCTACCTCTTTTAAAGCACATTTACTACCAACACATTAAAGAGAAAGCCTAAAAATCTGTTCATGAAATAATTACCAAGAGAAAATGTCCCTTATCTTTGATATACCAAAGTGGTAAACTGTGATTGCCTTAGCTAGATATTAACAGCTCAGGGATTTAAGTAATGGTCCAATACAATGAACTGGTTATTTGAAAAGATCCAAAATTAGATATGATTAGATTTGTTTTTCCGATCAACTTGATTGCATGACAGGGGATTCTCAAAATATCATTACACACCAACTCTTGCAAGTGGGTTTCTCATCTCTCATATCTCTCATGAAATAGCTGTAAAGTGTAAACAAAGATAAATAATCAAATTAAATTACTCAGGGCACATCACATGGCGTGTAAATATATATCCGTTTCAGCCTATTTCATTTGGATATATTGCTAGTAGCACATGAATTAAAGACTTTTAAGTCTATTAATAGATACCATAAGAAGTGGATCTTTACAATGACATTAAACAGAACCTAAGGGTCAAGAAAACAAATGGACCTGTTATGGTTTCCATTTGTCTGCATTATATCCTCAAACGCCTTGATTAATGTCGACATAACATATAAAATCACAACAATATATGTTTGGAATAATACGAATTGTAACCTACCTATTTCACCTATGTCTTTTACCTTAGCTTGACACAAATTTAACTTGACTATTTACGGTGCGCATATTAAAGACATCACCGATGAATGCGTAATGCGGTCTGAGGTGCATTTATTCTTATCTGTGGCATATCTTGGGATAAATAAATGCAAAATGGTAAAGTAAATGACTGCAATAACAGAACGTGGACCGTAATATGGTAAAGGGTTGTCTCATCCTTCATCCTTAAAGGGGCGTAAACCGATCTACAGCCTCATCCCCCCATAAAGCTTATATTGTTCTTAATTGTTATGCCGGTAAAAGGCACATTGACGCATTGTTATAGATGAGTTGACCTAAATGTTTATCAACAAAGGCAAAGGACTGGTATATCGATATGCTTGAGCGAACTGCATACAACCACTGTACTGTTCAATAGCCTTATTGTGATGCAGCGGGAGTTTTAAAAGCACGAGCCCTGAACAAAATTTAATGCTCGCGCATACTGCCAGGCAAAAACAAAGGAAATTGTGATGATGCGCGCGCATACTGCCAGGCAATGACGTCACAAGTCAACTCATCTATACACGTTTCTGCTTCTCACATCAAAACCGCTGGAACAATACCAGCCAAAATTTGGGAATATCTTGTATTAATGGTAATGTAAGGTAGCAACCGAACATGCAACTTGAAGATTTGACCATGCCCCTTTAATACAAGTAATATGCTGGATAACCTATGTTTTTAACCGAAGGTTTCAAGCACGTGGAGAAATTATGCACAACATAGACGTAACTTTAATAATCATCGTCTTTCATAGACTGCCGAACTTTCTAAGTGTTTGCTAGCACTACTATGATGGACTGTGTACCATTCAGGCCTGATATAATTTAACGATATCGTATGTTGAGCACGTACTTAAAGTAAATAGGATTGCTGGAACCATACACCACCGATATGATTACAGAACCATCCAGCGCGTCAAGGTTTCGCAAGCCTGTCTGAATGAGAGTAGAATATGATTGGTTTGAAGTATAGTAGATGTATTGTAGGGGATGAGGTTCCTCACGTAGGCCAAAAACGAAAAGCCAAGATGATTATTAATTCCAATTCGTGCTTGTCTTTCATTCTTGTTCTTGGTACTTGGTTGTTAGTCACATAGGTGATAATATTGTGTTTTTAGTTCTTTATGTATCCCTAGAATTACAATTTACATACGGTATACCAGCATATATTTTCTTATCCATTTGAGATATTCGTAAATTTAAATATCAGTCACGAAATTTATAGAATGTATGCAAATTATTACCCCTACCAACGAAATCCTTGGAATATGGAAATAAATATTCGCGTCATTGTCAAAACAGTGGTTATACCACAGAGATTATCTGAAAAATCACAACATATTCAAATCTGTATAATGTTTACGATAATACAGGGTGAGTCAAAAAAAGTGCAATAGAGAAAAGAATCCATTTTTATTTAATAACCGAGTTGAACCTTTTAGGTTTTAAAACATTTTATACATAACATATCCATTAGAGATCATGTGTGAAAAAATCAAGGAATTACCATTTACCGTTTTGTTTTTTTGACACTTTTTATAGCGATACCCAATTTTAATGTTTATCCAAGAGACATCTAAAATTTGAATGTCAGCCCACTCTGTGTAAGGTAGATTTGGAACAACTGCCATTTTCTTAACCTCATTGCATTGAAATAAAATGAAGCACCCAAAGTGTTATGGTCCTTGGTCTTATTTAAAGAGAAGAAACATTATTTGTTGTTATTTTCATTTTCCCTTTACTTGATGTTTATTCTCTATCAAAACATATAAATTTGTAGGCGAGTTTTTCAAATGTCGAAATGAAATGCGCGCAAATTGAAGTGGAGTGAATTACACCAGTAAGTTGGACATATTCGGGTTTAAAAAACTGGAGTTGGAGTCGAGTGAGGAATGAAGGACTTAAAGTAAAAGTTTGTTTGAACAGAAAAAAATAATGTAACGCAAAAGTTAACCTTATTTAAATTAAAGTTAGTTTCAGAGCTGGTGCTTTTATCGTGCATTGTGTGCTCTCATTCAAAATACATGGTACCTCGTGGACAAATAATGAAATTGAGTATCGCAGCAAAAGGACTCATAAAAATTTAACGGTAGTAGCGAGTCACCTCATGTTTTCACAGAATGTGACTATTGAGTGTGGCATTCATAAAAACTTTCAATAATGGAAAAGTTGAACTTGGTTCTTACATAAATATCGATTCTTTGCTCTATTGCACTTTTTTTGACTCACCCTGTAGTGCACACATAAGGCTTTCTTACCAGATGTAGCAGCTAAAATTGACCAAAAATATGTAAGAAAAAAGGAATACAAACGAAAAAGCAAAATGATGATGATGAAAAACCACAGATAAAAAAGTCAATATTTGGTTTTAAAATTGGCAATGTGGGTTGGGAAATCAATATGCGACACACTTCACGACAGCCATGTCACTCACATTGACGCCGAGGGAGGAACTAAAGTAGGAAGCTAAAAACAAATTCTATCTTTATAGTAAGAGGTGTAATGAATGTTAGTACAGTGACTACTTAGGTCATATTGACGCTGCTGTATCATTCATATTTTGTTAAGTTATTAAAAATATGTTTATATATAATGTTTAACAAGAAACTTTTTTTTATCTCGATGTCACCCTATCGAAACGTGATTTACTTAAAGCATGGTGATACTTTTGAGTGTTTTTGCTTGAATTGCGAATTTAGCATTCACTATAAGTAAGCTATGAAGGGTTGTGTTTACCGCATTGCAACTTAACGTAAATAACATTATTTCGTTCGGAACCACTTTGTCACCTCACTCACGACTAATTTGACGTCATGAACTCATTTTAATGCTATGCGTGCTTGCCATTGCTAGCCATTAGGCTTCAACATAGGCTATGTTTTGAGATATTTTTCGCAATATATCAAGAGCTGTCTCAAGAACCACTGAACTAATACTAGGCTTGTTTGTACTAATTTTAATCCATTTTTCATGCTGATACCAAATATGGTCATGAAAATGTACAAATCTGAAATATTTGAATTTCTGAAGACAAATTGAAACTTGTCGTCTGCAGTCGGCATTGATTTTGGCACAAGTGAGCTATCTGTTGAATTTGTACTTGTATAATGTTTGTGAAAATATCCATTGCAAAGACTGAAAGAGAGGAAGTAAAATAATTAAAAGCACACATACCACCCACCCACACCTCAACACTTCACCCCTTCACACACCACTCCCACACACAACCCCCACTCCACTTCAAGTACTAATGGGAAGGTTACGCAAAACGTTCAAATCCTTCCCTTGTGTGCTTGACTTACTTAATGGAACGTCAGACTCTCAGGTTTACTTTTAAACTTTACTATAATAGCAGAAGTAGATAAAGCAAAAATAAATATAAATGACAAAAAATGAAATAATATATCAAATTTGTCATTTTAAATGAGATGAATCAAGTTTTAGTATTTGTTTACTGCAAACTATGAACTAGATTTCATAGGATGTTTTGGAGGACAAATGATATCTTTCAAATATACATATATGTCAATGCGTATATACATAAATATGATCAGCTCGGTGCTTTCTAAATATAAATATTAGATTAATAATATTTTGACTTCGTTAACTATTCCGACGCACAAATGAATATTGAATTTTAGTGTGTGCTTTGATGTTCTGTACAGGTTGATGTCCTTGCCCTAGTGTATTGTAACATCGTCTACACTATCAGAAATAAATACAACGTGACTTGTTTTCAAATCAACAAATAGATGAAATGATAGAGATGCGGTGTGAGATCTTGACAGGTTAATTAAAGTATCATAACCAAAAGCTTATGAGGTTATTAATGTCAAAAATATTTTGCCAGTTATATCTCAAATTCTTCTTTGTCACCTCCCTCACGGCTATTCTGACGTCATGAATTCATTTTAAAGATGATTAGCATCAGCTGTAGCATTGGCAACAGCTTGGCACGAGTGAGCTATCTGTTGACTTTGTACAATTGTATATTTTTGAGAAAATATCCTTTGTAAAGTCTGAAAGAGAGGAAATAAAATAATTAAAGATACACACCATACTCCCCCACCCCAGCACCTCACTCCTGCACAGCTGGTTATTAATATTATGTAATAAGAAGGTCATAGCTGATTTGGTTGCCCCTACACACACCACTCCCACACCCACACCACCTCAAATATACTTCCACAAACTTGAGTTCTTAAAAGACAGGCACCTTGTGTCGGTGTCTTCTTATCCTGCGTCAAACACACAAGATTCCATTTAAGATTTGATAATCATCTGCAATCATCTTAATGCTAGTGACGTAGACGAGATAATAAAAACGCTTTTAAGACATAGAAGCTGACGTGAATAATACAGAAGTCATGGAAATAATGAAACATACAGATCATTTAGATAACTACAATATAAACATATTGGAGGCCATGAGATGGAATTGATGGATGATTGTTCCGCAAAACTGCACTACGTAACTTCTAAATCAGATTGATAAATGAAGTCTGCGTAATTTCATAGTAATTCTATTTGTTAACTCTTTTATTTATAGCTAGTATTTTATTGTGTGAAAAAAGAAAACAACAACGGTGGTAGGAACATAATGTGTTTTAACTTGAAAGCAAATACGGGATGTTTCTTGAAAGGGTTGCGGTAATAACATCGCCATTGGAGCTGTAACTGCTTAGGCAATATTCTATTATCTCGTGAAGCACAAGACCCAGATCAATACGATGTATGTTGTTTCTTGGTTAAAATAGATTCACTGACAATCTGCTAAATGGAATACTGATGCACGGTAAGACGAGATTATGCACATTAACCCATCAACTTACCACCACCTCCTAACAAATTTGTTCCCGGTACACTAAACAATGCTAAAACGCTGAATTAAGCGCTAAAATTACCGGTGCTAATCGTAAGTTAATCCCTGCGCTCATTTTAGTGGAAATAATGTTGACCTGCCATCAGGTCCCACAAAAATATGCAAACGTTGCTATCCGATTCCTTAAGGAAGTCAAAATATTATTATTGTTAATAATTATCACAATTTTAGTTCACAATTAGAAATTAATCGTAATTTCGCTCTAATGACTATTTAATATAATAATTTTATTGCAAAACCTTCCAAGCAAACATATTTAATTTCAAATCTAATATTTAGCAATCACCGAGCTGAGCATATATAAGTAGATACGTATTGCGATACCATCTGTCCTCCAAGGCATCCTATGATATCTAATTCATAGCTTAAAATAAGCAAATACTAAAACTTGTATATAATTTATTCATCTCATTTAAGATTACAAATTTGATACATTTTATTCTGTTAACTCTCCTCAGCATTTATATTTATTTTGCTTTAACTACTTCTGTTGTTATCGTGAAATTTAAACCGAGAGACTGATGTCACATTAAGTAAGATCACCTAGCAAAGTACACAAGGGAAGGATTTTACCGTTTAACCAAACTTTCCCATTAGTACCATTCCCTAGGATTGCCACCGATCAGGTCGTCAGCCATTGGTTGATATTCGCGGCTTTTCCTACGCGGGGTAAATAACACCTGATTACAACATTGGTACCTGGGGGCGGGGGAATACATTAGCTTACATTCTACTCTGTTGCCGATAAAATGGTGGATTATGTCATTCAACTCATGTATTCCTTTAAAGAAGAGATCATCCAGAAATATATGTCAATAACAAGCATGGGTTATCATGATATTATTTTGAGATACAGTCCCATAAAATGCACGTGTTGTATGAGACTTTCTATACGTAAACCCAAGGTAACCATGGTAACGGTCAAATCAACAAATTGTTATGTGGATTGATCTTCATTCCCCATTTGTCACATACTTTTGAAACACTATTCGCACAAGGGTCGTGTCATCAGCATATCGGATATTATTGACTTTTATCTCCCCAATTTGGATTCCAGAGCCTCTGTTTTGTACAGTACTCCACTCATTACAACTTGCAGGAAAAGATTGAAGAGGCATGGAGATAAACGACAACCCTGTCTTACACCAACTGATACTTCAACCAGGCAGTGAGGTTTCCATTTGGTTTGCCCATACATCTTTTCATTGAGATCTACCAGCTTGCCGTCGACTCCAATAATGATCTTAAGCATTTCCAAAGTGTCTCTCTTCAGATGGTGTCAAACGCTGTCTGGCAACAAAGTTCCAGTGTAGTGAAATGGGTCTTTCCTTTGTCTTCTTTATTACTTCAGGAACAACAAGTGACAGCGTCAGTGTTGCTTTCTGGAGCTTTTGCTCCTCTCCAAGGTGATCATCTATGGTATCCTATATTCGATTCAGGATACTGTCGAGGAAAGTAGGGTAATTGTCCTATAATTGGCTTCATCCAGTTTGTTACCTTTCTTGCATACTGGGGTTATCATGCCCATGCTCCAGTCTTCCGGTATTTCGCCTTCAGCCCAGGCAGTTTTACTGGACTATAATCATGATAATACGGTGCATATTAGATGAATTTGTAATACCATGAATACGGTCTCAGGTGTTACCTGTATTTATTCTAATCGAATTACGGAGACACGCTTGCCGTCAGTAGGTCAATATATTTAATGAAATAATGAATGTGAATAGATTGGTGTGGAACGTGTAATATGTCAAGAGTTGCCTAATTAGACACCATGATTCATTTCAATTCTATTGTAATTAAATCATTCAGATGTGTTAAAGAAAGCAATGTAAAGTATAACACATAATTAATCAAGTGTTACAACCACATGGAGAACGCATTACAAAAATAATCGGCATTTCTTAGACCACATAACTTTTGATCATTCCAAATGTGTGTTAATACAGCTCAGCACTCTGTGCTTCAGCCTTAATAAAATTTAACGCTATCATATGTTGAGCACGTACTTTAAATAAATAGGTTTGCTGATGTCTTACACCGGCGATATGATTTAAAACCATCTAGCACGTCATGGTTTCGAAATGCTTCTTGAATGAAAAGTATAGTATGATTATTTTGAACTTTAAAGTAGTTGAAAACTTCACACTTTTCTTACTTCCTCCTTCCACCATTTTGTTTATGACCTTCTTTTGCTTTCAGAAGAGAAGAAATCGCCATTGTCTTTTGTATTTGTCCACTGCATCAAAGAGCATACATGCAGTAGTCGAAGTAATCATGAGTAGATATTGTTTGATTGAGGACAAGGCAAACACATATCAAACTCTCTCTCATATAGGGCACTTGTACAGGAAAGAGAAATACGCGTAAAGCTGTTAAGACACAGAGGCGGGTTTATAATATACAATGTAATAGTCATGAAATTAAAAACACCATCGTGTATTAAAGTTGGCTACAATATAAGGAACCGAAAGTATTCTATTTTGGAGTAAATACGTGTTTGACCTTTTCAAGGGTTAAGGTAATAATATTTTGCTGGAAAACATCCTCATTGGTTCTGTAGCTGCCAAGGGCAATATCCTATAATCTTGTGAAGAACGTATGTTGTTTTTATGTCCAGTTAAGAATCGTCGCACATTATGAAACATGGTACTTGTGGTATGCAAGTTAGTAGTGTAGTCACACCTAACATTCACGTATAGTTGTTTATCACTGGTAAGATAAAACTGGGAAGCGTCAATTCTCGTGAACAAATGAAATCTACCCAAGTACGCAAGGGAAGGATTTTAACGTTCAACTTTAATTGGCCCATCGGTACCACGGTGGTTTAATCTATTCCCTAGGATTGCCACAGATCAGGTTAGACAACAACTGATTGCAACATTAGTATTTGCAGGGAATACATTAGCTTATATTCCACCTCTATTGCCGATGAAATATGGATCACGTCATTCACTTAGGGATTCAATCATGTTTCACCGTTGTTCATCACCGTTTAACAACGATGCGGCCGCGTCGTCTGCGTGGTTTACTTCGCGAGGGCAGCTTTAGCTGCCCGAGCGAAGTAAACTTTCACGCAGACGCGCCGGACGCGAGTTGTTAAACGGTGATGAACAACGGTGAAACATGATTGAATCCTTTCAACAACGAAAAGAAGCTAAAGATCCCGGGTAAAGATCGTATAATTCACGATTATTTCACGAGGAAATGTCAGTTAATCATTGTCATTCAGCCTTACAAGGAGTCGATGATTTCTCTGTTGATATCAGCAATAAAACTACAGAATAAAACGGCAGAGTTTAGCCGCTAACTGAAAAATACAGAATCCAACTTGTAAGCTTGCATACGCACAAAGGTTCCAGGCATGACGAATTTTACGCGCTCTCGCGTAACGCGTATTCTCGCTCGCGTTCGCGTATACGCTACAATAAAAGTGTGGATTCATCACGGATTAACAACGGTTGGCTCCTGTACAAAGGTATAGGAGGAGTTGTTGAATTATATATCCTTAAAGAAGTGAGCATCCGGAATGTTTCAACAAAAAAGCATGGTGTATAAGATATACACTCTAATTCGCTGATTAAACAGTTTTGAACTTTCTTAACTCAGCGTTGCTTAAGCTACACACCCTTCTAATTGAATAGAGTAAGACAGTAGAATCCCTTTGGTGTGTGCGTGTGTGTGTTATATAAAAAAGTTCTCTACTCCGGGAATTAGAGTGAAATGTTAAACAGTGTCAATTTTGCTTCGAGAATTATAGTGTAATGCTATCATTTTGAGACATAGATGTTCCACAAAAATATATGTTGCATGAGACTTTTTATACATTGACCTTGACCTACCTTGACCATTGGCGTTCACTCCAACTTGAGGTTGAGTCGTGCCATCTGCTTCATGATGTCCTGCCACTTCCTTCTGTCTTTAGCTAACCTGCTAGCTCTGACCAAAGAGCTGCTGATGTTTACTTTGTTACAGTCAGCTTTCAGGCAGTCACTGCACTCCATCTTTTGGTGGTCTTCCTGTTGGGCGTTTGCCATGGATATGTGTCTCGAATGCTAATTTGGGAAAGCGTGAAGGTAGCATTCTCTGGATATGGCCGAGATTCTGGCCAGGATGGTAAACTCCATGTCAAGGGGTTTGCGAATGGCGGTGTTTCTGATCTTTTCGAGACCAGACACTCCCATTATTTTTGCGGAGGCACATTATTTCAAATGTTGAAGGTATGTTTTCGTCTTCCTTCTGTCCTTGTTTCCGCTCCATACAGTAGATCGAGATCGTAAGTACTTTATAGAGCTCGATCTTAGTGATTCTCTGTATATCTTTGGCGCTCCATATCTTTTGAACAGTCCCTATGGTTTTTCCAATGCGTAATTTTACGTCTTCGGTACATGATCCCTTTTGACAGAGCTTCCCTCCTGGGTATGTAAACTCCTCAACTTGGGCTAGTGGGGTTCCATTTTTATACCTAACCCTGAAGTAATGGTCAAATTAAGAGGCATGAGAAAGGTTTCTTTCAGCTTAATTGGTCAATAAACTGCCTCGTATATTCCGTACAGCAACAATTACGTAACGAATTTTACCTCTGAGTTAAAGTAAAGATACGACTAGTATAATGAGCGAATGACCTATTTTTCTTTGGCATGTAATAGTGGCAATGCTAGTAGCACTTGCATGAACTAGAAATGTTAGGCATCACAAGAAACGAACGTACGACGACAGTAAGTAGTACCTTAGGATAGGGACAAACAAATGGGCCTGCTTTAGCGCCATGTCTGTGTTATTATACCAACGCTTCACTATTAATATCGACATAAAACTATAGTAAAATAATGCTTACAGAATGGTACACACCGACATCGCCCGGTTAATAATTACATTATACAGCCAGAGACACTGAAATTAATATCCGGGATAGATACACGTGAATGTGCTATGCACGATTGATATTCAGACGATAAATCTTTGGATACCGGGGTACAAAATGATGAATATCTCCCGTAAATGATTTCGTATAAACAAACCAGATTTGGTTCCTTGCACTTGAACATATATGTTCAACGGATATTATCGTCGTTAGCTAGCGTCTTGAGAAAGAACCATTGCGTCTTGATCTCAAAAACTGACAGAAATATTCTGATTTTCTGATGTGAGCGCTCACTCACATGGCGTATACACTATACATGTAAACACAGAGGTCACAAACAGCGTAGTGTGAGCACACCCCCACATGGCGTATACAAGCTCACTTACACAAAGAGAAGTCAATTACCGAGCTATATTGTCAGTAGCCTTAGTCGGGATGGCCATACGTGGCTGTGGATTCAACCTACCATGGCGATTTCTGCCATGAAGATATCGGGGCAATGACACTGTGTGGTATGAATTGTATAATTCACTGATGTATTTTACTTAAACTTGACACAAATTCAACCGTATACGATGTGCATTTAATAGATGAATGTGTACTACGGTCTCAGGTGTTCCCTGTATTTTATATTTGTATTTATATAGAATTAACTATTAGGGAGACATATAGGTCAATATAATTAATGCAATAATGGGTGTGAATACAGTCGTCTGGAACGTGTTATATGCCATGGGTTGCCTATTTAGATATCATGTTTTATTTCAATTGTAATAGAATCTGTAATTAAATTATTGGGATGTCTTAATAAAAGCAATGATTTTAAACGATGGTTCCAACGCATACAGGATTAATCATTGTTTCTTAAACCACCTTTATTTG
Organism: Amphiura filiformis; assembly: GCF_039555335.1. Lineage (NCBI taxonomy): Eukaryota > Metazoa > Echinodermata > Ophiuroidea > Amphilepidida > Amphiuridae > Amphiura > Amphiura filiformis. Next base: position 39,907,085 of record NC_092630.1, read on the forward strand.
CATAATTTGATAATTCCATCTCTTTTCCAAATCAGCACTGTAACGCTATCAGCAATGTAACGCTATCATATGCTGAGTACGCACTTGAGGTAAATAGGTTTGCTGGAACCTTACACCGGCGATATGATTTAAGAACCATCCAGCACGTCTAGGTTTCCTAAGTACTTCCTGAATATAAAAAAGTGGTAGTATGCTTGCTTTGAACTTTAAAGTAATTAAAAATGTCACACATTATTTAATCCCTTCACCATTTTGTTAACAAATTTTGAAGTTCTCTCAACTCAGTTTTTGTTTACGTAACCAGAAGAGCAAGCGCGTACGTTATCTTTATCCACTGCATCAAAAAAGCATACAGTAGTTGAAGCAATCGTAACCAGATAAGTTTTCATAGAGAAATAAAAAAATGCTTTAAAGACAAAATAATACTCTTGATCGTTTAGTTGACTGACTTGACTCCAAAATGTGCACGAAATCAGGTCATAAGGCCTTCAAAAGAATTGATGCGAGTGGACCAGACACATTAATATGCATCTGATGGATGATTTCATCCGCAAGTTGAATTACGGAACTTCAAATTAGATTGAAAGACGAAGTCTGGGAAACTCCATTGTAAAAAGATTTGTTTAAATATTTAAGCCACATTTCTCTTTTGTATTCGAAACATCTGAACACAGTACGTTGTTGTAATTATCAAGTCTTGGAGTGTAGAATGTAAAAAGGAACCGAAAGTATTATATTTTGGACAAAATACGTGTTAGTCCTTGACACGGTTAAAGTAATCATTCTTTCTGCTGGAAAACATCCTCATTGGGCTGCAGGGCTGTAACTGCCTGTGCAAAAGTCTATTATCCTATTAAGGATATAAGCGCAAGACCCAAATCAATACGATGTATGTTGTTTCTTGTTTAAAACTGATCTACTGTTAATCTGTTCAGTAGAGAACCGACGTACGGTAAGACGACATTATAATAAGAAACAGGTACCCATGGCATGCAAGTTACATTGTAGGCACATCTACATTCACGCATACTGTCGTTTACCATACCGTTTTGAATAGGCTAGAAATATTGATCTTTATGTTGTAAGAAAAGTTGTGACCTTACCTGGAAAAGGGTGGTGAGGATATGGGATCGTATCAAGTCGATTATGAAAGATATCGAAATGTGGCAACGATGAAGTGGCAGTGGTACATTTTGATTTGGTTTTTCGCATTTAATTCGACAGATATAAAAACATCAAACTTAATCTTTGGGAGTTGGATGGCAGCTGCAAAAAGATGTTGAGAGGTAAAGATGCTTGCAGAAAAAATTGTCACTCGCTTGCATATTTCAGCAGTGTTATCAAAATAACATTTTATAATAACTCACTGTTGTTGACGAAAGCATCAAGAAGCCTTCACAAGTTATAATATTGAATAACAAGAATTTGACATATTGCTGCAATACATATTATATTTGACATTAACCTCACTACCTTTTGGTCAAGATACTTTAATTAACCTGTCAAGAGGTCACACCGTATATCTATCATTTCATCTATTTGTTAATTTGAAAACAAATCACGTTGTATTTATTTCTGATAGTTTAGACGATGTTACAAAGCACCAGGGCAGGGTCATCAACCTAAAAGACCGATCAAACAAACACTTCGTACAAGAGCCACCAAAAGCTCGTAGTATTAATGTGCGTCAACAAGTGTATAATGTCTTTGAACAAGTTCATCTGGATTGTTGTTAAAATGGTTTTGAAGGTTCCTTATATCAAATCAGTAGTAAAAGATGGTATATTTACTCACGTATTCAGTGACGTTTCTATGATAATCTATCATCTTCCTCAGACTGGCAACCCATACCACTGCTCACTGTCCTTTTGGCGAACGCCATAGGGGGCGTGGTGATGAGTTGGTCAAAGATGTTATGTAACTTGTAGGCCCCTCGTCTTTATTGAGAATATTGTCACCTCTCCTCCTAATCCAGATAGCTTCCTTAAGCCATCTAGTAGTTTTGTCCGACTCTCTGTCTATAACTTTTGCCTGATCCCATTCAATGTTGTGGTTTGTGCCCACAACATGGTCAGTGATAGCAGATTTGTGTTGATCCTCGATGGAGGATTTGCGAGTCGCCCTGGTGTATTGCTTAAGTTCAAACTTTTGCACCTCCTTTTGATGTTCCTGGAGTCTTACACCAAATGAAAGGTTTTCTTACCAGATGTAGCAGCTAAAATTGACCAAAAATGTGTAAAAAAAAGGAATACAAACGAAAAAGCAAAATGATGACGATGAAAAACCACAGATACATGTATTAAAAAAAAAAGTCAATATTTGGTTTTAAAATTGGCAATGTGGGTTGGGAAATCAATATGCGACACACTTCACGACAGCCACTCACATTGACGCCGAGGGAAGAAGTCTTTATACCAAGAGGTGTAATGAATGTTAGTACAGTGACTACTTAGGTCATATTGACGCTGCTGTATCGTTCATATTTTGTTAAGTTATTAAAAATATGTTTATATATATCTTGTTTAACAAGAAACTTTTTTTTATCTCGATGTCACCCTATCAAAACGTGATTTACTTAAAGCATGGTGATACTTTTGAGTGTTTTTGCTTGAATTGCGAATTTAGCATTCACTATAAGTAAGCTATGAAGGGTTGTGTTTACCGCATTGCAACTTTAAATAACATTATTTCGTTCGGATCGGAACCACTTTGTCACCTCACTCACGACTAATCTGACGTCATGAATTCATTTGAATGCTATGCGTTCTAGCCATTAGGCTTCAACATAGGCCATGTTTTGAGATATTTTCTCAATATATCAAGAGTTGTCTCAAGAACCACTGAACTAATACTAGGCTTGTTTGTACTCATTTTAGTCCATTTTTCATGCTGATTCCAAATATGGTCATACAAATCTGAAATATTTGAATTTCTAAAGAAAATTTAAAACTTGTCGTCTGCAGTCGGCTATGGTTTTGGCACGAATGAGCTATCTGTTGAATTTGTACAATACCGTAAAAACTCGATAGTTAGCATAAAAATTATATGCTTACTATCAAGCGCTTTTGAAACATGCAAACATAAGGAGCCCCATCCTCAAAAAGTGTAAAGGGTTGTGAACAAATCATCGATACACATAGTTATATATGAACAAGTAAAGCTGCCAATGTGTGTCTCAACTAACCCCATTAGCTCAGTTAATAAAGCGCCGGACATTTTCATGTTTTTAAAAGCGCTCGATAGTAAGCACATATGCTAACTATCGAGCTTTTACGGTATTGTATATATTTGTGACAATATCCATTGCAAAGACTAAAGGAGAGGAAATAAAATAATTAAAAGCACACCCACCCCCACCTCACACCTCACCCCTTCACACACCACTCTCACACACTACCACCACTCCACCTCAAGTACTAATGGGAAAGTTACGTAAAACGTTCAAATCCTTCCCTTGTGTGCTTGACTAGACAGTCTTACTTTAATAATGGGACGTCAGTCTCTCAGGTTTACTTTTAAACTTTATTATAATAGCAGAAGTAGATAAAGCAAAATAAATATAACTGCCAAAAAATCAAATAATATATCAAATTTGTCATTTTAAATGAGATGAATCAAGTTTTAGTATTTGTTTACTGCAAACTATGAACTAGATTTCATAGGATGTCTTGGAGGACAAATGATATCTTTCAAATATACATATATGTCAATGTGTATCTACATAAATATGATCAGCTCGGTGCTTTCTAAATATAAATATTAGATTAATAATATTTTGACTTCGTTAACTTTTCCTACGCACAAATGAATATTGAATTTTAGTGTCTGCTTGGATTATCTGTACAGGTTGATGTCCTTGCCCTAGTGTATTGTGACATCGTCTACGCTATCGGAAATACAACGTGACTTGTTCTCAAACCAAGAAATAGATGAAATGATAGCGATGTGGTGTGAGATCTTGACAGGTTAATTAAAATATCATAACCAAAAGCTTATGAGGTTATTAATGTCAAAAATATTTTGCCAGTTATATCTCAAATTCTTCTTTGCCACCTCCCTCACGGCTATTCTGACGTCATGAATTTATTTTAAAGATGATTAGCATTAGCAACAGTTTGGCACGAGTGAGCTAGCTATCTGTTGACTTTGTACAATTGTATATTTTTGAGAAAATATCCTTTGTAAAGACTGAAAGAGAGGAAATAAAATAATTAAAGACACACACCATACCCCCAACACCTCACCCCTGCACTGCTGGTTATCAACATTATGTAATAAGAAGGTCATAGCTGATGTGGTTGCCCCTACACACACCACTCCCACACCCACACCACCTAAAACATACCCCCACAAACTTAATTTCTTAAAAGACAGGCACCTTGTGTCGGTGTCTCCTTATCCTGCATCAAACACACAAGATTCCATTTAGGATTTGATAATCATCTGCACTCATCTTAATGCTAGTGACATAGACGAGATAATAAAACGCTTTTAAGACATAGAAGCTGACGGGAATAATAGTGATGGAAATAAAGAAACATCCAGATCATTTAGATAACTACAATATAAACATATTGGAGGCCATAAGATGGAATTGATGGATGATTGTTCCGCAAAACTGCACTACGAGCTACTACGTAACTTCAAAATTAGATTGATAAATGAAGTCTGCTGCGTAATTTCATAGTAATTCTATTTGTTAACTCGTTTATTTATAGCTAGTATTTTATTGTGTAAAAAAGAAAACAACAACGGTGGTAGGAACAGAATGTGTTTTAACTTTAAAGCAAATACGGGATGTTTCTTGAAAGGGTTGCGGTAATAGCATCGCCATTGGAGCTGTAACTGCTTAGGCAATATTCTATTATCTCGTGAAGCACAAGACCCAGATCAATACGATGTATGTTGTTTCTTGGTTGAAATAGATTCACTGACAATCTGCTAAATGGAATACTGATGCACGGTAAGACGAGATTATGCACATTAACCCATCAACTTACCACCACCTCCTAACAGATTTATTCCCGGTACACTAAACAATGCTAAAACGCTGAATTAAGCGCTAGAATTATCTGTGCTAATCGTAAGTCAATCCCTGCGCTCATTTTAGTGGAAACAATGTTGACCTGCCATCAGGTCCCACAAATACTGTGCAAACGTTGCTATCCGATTCCTTAAGGAAGTCAAAATATTATTATTGTTAATAATTATCACAATTGTAGTTCACAATTAGAAATTAATCGTAATTTCGCCCCAATGACTATTTAATATAATAATTTGATCGCAAAACCTTCGAAGTAAACATATTTAATTTCCAATCTAATACTAAGCAATCACCGAGCTGATTTAAGTAGGTATTGCGATACCATCTGTCCTCCAAGGCATCCTGTGATATCTAAGTCATAGCTTAAAATAAACAAATACTAAAACTTGTATATAATTCATTCATCTCATTTAAGATTACAAATTTGATATATTTCATGCTGTTAACTCTCCTTAGCATTTATATTTATTTTGCTTTAACTACTTCTGCTGTTATCGTGAAATTTAAACCGAGAGACTGATGTCACATTAAGTAAGATCACCAAGCAAAGTACACAAGGGAAGGATTTTACCGTTTAACCAAACTTTCACATTAGTACCACAGTGGTTAACTTATTCCCTAGGATTGCCACCGATCAGGTCGTCAGCCATTGGTTGATATTCGCGTCTTTTCCTACGCGGGGTAAATCGGGGTAAATAGCACCTGATTGTAACATTGGTACCTGAGGGCGGGGAATACATTAGCTTACATTCTACTCTGTTGCCGATAAAATAGGGATTATGTCATTCAACTCATGTATTCCTTTAAAGAAGAGATCATCCAGAAATATATGTCAATATAAAGCATGGGTTATCATGATATTATTTTGAGATACAGTCCCATGAAATGCACGTGTTGTATGAGACTTTCTATACGTAAACCCGAGGTAACCATGTCAACGGTCAAGTCAACAAATTGTTATGTGGATTGATCTTCATTCCCCATTTGTCACATGCCTTTTCCAGTTTATCTGTGGATAGCTCCCCAATTTGGATTCCAGAGCCTCTGTTTTGTACAGTACTCCACTCATTACAACTTGCAGGAAAATATTGAAGAGGCATGGAGATAAACGACAACCCTGTCTTACACCAACTGATACTTCAACCAGGCAGTGAGTTTTCCATTTGATTTGCCCATACATCTTTTCATTCAGATCTACCAGCTTGCCGTCGACTCCAATAATGATCTTAAGCATTTCCAAAGTGCCTCTCTTCAGATGGTGTCAAACGCTGTCTGGCATCAAAGTTCCAGTGTAGTGAAATGCATGCGTCTTTCCTTTGTCTTCTTTATTACTTCAGGAACAACATGTGACAGCATCAGTGTTGCTTTCTGGAGCTTTTGCTGCTCTCCAAGGTGATCATCTATGGTATCCTTTATTCGATTCAGGATACTGTGGAGGAAAGTAGGGTAATTGCCCTATAATTGGCTTGTCACCTTTCTTGAATACTGGGGTTATCATGCCCATGCTCCAGTCTTCCGGTATTTCGCCTTCAGCCCAGGCAGTTTTACTGGACTATAATCATGATAATACGGTGTATATTAGATGAATTTGTAATACCATGAATACGGTCTCAGGTGTTACCTGTATTTATTCTTATCGAATTACGGAGACACGCTTGCCGTCAGTAATGAAATAATGAATGTAAATAGATTGGTGTGGAACGTGTAATATGTCAAGAGTTGCCTAATTAGACACCATGTTTCATTTCAATTCTAATGTAATTAAATCATTCAGATGTGTTAAAGAAAGCAATGTAAAATATAACACATAATTAATCAAGTGTTCCAACCACATGGAGAACGCATTACAAAAATAATCAGCATTTCTTAGACCACATAACTTTTGATCATTCCAAATGTGTGTTAATACAGCTCAGCACTCTGTGCTTCAGCCTTAATAAAATTTAACGCTATCATATGTTGAGCACGTACTTTAAATAAATAGGTTTGCTGAAGTCTTACACCGGCGATATGATTTAAAACCATCTAGCACGTCATGGTTTCGAAATGCCTCTTGAATGAAAAGTATAGTATGATTATTTTGAACTTTAAAGTAGTTGAAAACTTCACACTTTTCTTACTTCCTCCTTCCACCATTTTGTTTATGAACTTCTTTTGTTTTTAGAAGAGAAGAAATCGCCGTTGTCTTTTGTATCTGTCCACTGCATCAAAGAGCATACAGAAGTCGAAGTAATCATGAGTAGATATGGTTTGATTGAGGACAAGGCAAACACATATCAAACTCTCTCTCATATATGGCACTTGTATAGGAAAGAGAAATACGCGTTAAAAGTTGTTAAGACACAGAAGCGGGCTTATAATATACAATGTAATAGTCATGAAATTAAAAACACCATCGTGTATTAAAGTTGGCTACAATATAAGTGACCGAAAGTATTCTATTTTGGAGTAAATACGTGTTTGACCTTTTCAAGGGTTAAGGTAATAATATTTTGCTGGAAAACATCCTCATTGGTACTGTAGCTGCCAAGGGCAATATCCTATAATCTTGTGAAGAACGTATGTTGTTTTTATGTTCAGTTTAAATAAGAATCGTCGCACATTATGAAACATGGTATTTGTGATATGCAAGTTACCATATGGTAATGTAGTCACACCTAACATTCACGTATAGTTGTTTATCACTGGTAAGATAAAACTGGGAAGCGTCAATTCTCGTGAACAAATGAAATCTACCCAAGTACGCATGGGAAGGATTTTAACGTACAACTTTAATTGCCCCATCGGTACCACGGTGGTTTAATCTATTCCCTAGGATTGCCACAGATCAGGTTAGACAACACCTGATTCCAACATTAGTATCTGCAGGGAATACATTAGCTTATATTCCACCTCTATTGCCGATGAAATATGGATCATGTCATTCACTTATTTATATCCTTAAAGAAGTGAGCATCCGGAATGTTTCAACAAAAAAGCATGGTGTATTAGATATACACTCTAATTCGCTGATTAAACAGTTTTGAACTTTCTTAACTCAGCGTTGCTTAAGCTACACACCCTTCTAAATGAATAGAGTAAGACAGTAGAATCCCTTTGGTGTGTGCGTGTGTGTGTTATATAAAAAAGTTCTCATTTTGTTTTTCGGGGCCACTAGTAAATATCAAAATTTTACTTTCGGGAGTTTGAGTGAAATGTTAAACAGTGTCAATTTTGCTTCGGGAATTATAGTAATTATAGTGCAATGCTATCATTTTGAGACATAGATGTTCCACAAAAATATATACATGTTGCATGAGACTTTTTATACCTTGACCTTGACCTGCCTTGACCGTTCACTCCAACTTGGGGTTGAGTCGTGCCATCTGCTTCATGATGTCCTGCCACTTCCTGATGTCTTTAGCTAACCTGCTAGCTCTGACTAAAGAGCTGCTGATGTTTACTTTGTTACAGTCAGCTTTCAGGCAGTCACTCCATCTTTTGGTGGTCTTCCTGTTGGGCGTTTGCCATGGATATGTGTCTCGAATGCTAATTTGGGAAAACGTGATGGTAGCATTCTCTGGATATGGCCGAAGTACCGGAGTATTTTTATTGAGATTCTGGCCGGGATGGTAAACTCCATGTCAAGGGGTTTGCGAATGGCGGTGTTTCTGATCTTGTCGAGACCAGACACTCCCATTATTTTGCGGAGGTACATCATTTCAAATGTTGAAAGAATGTTTTCTTCTTCCTTCTTAAGTGTCCTTGTTTCAGGTCCATACAGTAGTATCGAGATCGTAAGTACTCTATATAGAGCTCGATCTTAGTCCTTCTCTGTATATCTTTGGCGCTCCATATCTTATGGAGTTTTTGAACAGTCCCTATGGCTTTCCCAATGCGTAATTTTACGTCTTCGATACATGATCCCTTTTGACAGAGCTTCCCTCCTAGGTATGTAAACTCCTCAACTTGGGCTAGTGGTGTTCAATTTTTATACTTAACCCTGAAGTAATGGTCAAATTAAGAGGCATGAGATAGTTTTCTGCCTCGTATAAACTGCCTCGTATATGCCGTACAGCAACAATTACGTAACAAACCATCTAATTTTACCTCTGAGTTATAGTAAAGATACGACCATATGAGCGAATGACCTATTTTTCTTTGGCATGTAATAGTGGCAATGCTAGTAGCACTTGCAAGAATAAATGTTAGGCATCACAAGAAACGAACGTACGACGACAGAAAGTAGTACCTTAGGATAGGGACAAACAAATGGGCCTGTTTTAGCGCCATGTCTGTGTTATTATACTTCACTATTAATGTCGACATAAAACTATAGTAAAATAATGCTTACAGAATGGTACGAATTGTATAATTCACTGTTGTATTTTACTTAAGGGACCGTTCATTATTTCCACCGGAGGGGGGGCCGGAGAATACATGGGGGGTCAGATGGTTTTGTCAGGCAAAAGGGGGTCAGATGGTTTTTAGTTATTGAAAGGGGGGGTCAGATGGTTTTGCATCTCAAAAATCTTGGAGCTTCCGGGGGCGAAGCCCCCTGGACCCCCATCTGGAACATTGCCCCTAGACCCCTGACCATTAGATTTGCGCTTTGTTTTTCACCTGCCACGGTGTCAATTGACATAAATTTGCACCAAAAGTAAGTAATTGATTATAACATTTTGAAAAAAATGGGTCATTGGGTAAAACATTCCAAAAAATGGAGAAAAATTCTAGATTTTGCTTCTAATTTGCCAAATGTACAACACAAATTTGCTGAAATGAGAGAATTTTGAACCATATTTCCTAAATAAACATGTACACTGCCATTTTCGTAATAGAGAATTAAGAATGATCAAGCTGCGGCACAGTAATGCTGTGGTCAGACTCTTCTTTGTTCTTTTACAATGAAAAGAGACAACTACACCACCCCAAACCACTCCCCCAATACACATCCACTATCAAACCCCACCCCACAGTCCACACAGGTGTCATTTCCATACCCTAGTACAACTCATACTGCAGTTACCGTTTTCCTATACACAATACACAGTGCTCTTTCCCATTGACGAGTGACCTTACAAATAGCCCTATGTTAACAGTATGGGGATATGACTAGTTAACGTCGCTGTGTGAAAAATAACCGGCCAATATTAAAAGTACTCTTCTAAAGTTCTAGAAAATATAGTTTTTAACATGTCCTAAATTTTTAGCTAATTTAGATGTTTGGAAATATTCGTACTTTGGTGTTTTAGTTAATGTTATAGGTAATAGTACATTGCCTAGTTAACGTCGCTGTGTGAAAAATAACCGGCCAATATTAAAAGTACTCTTCTAAAATTCTAGACAATATAGTTTTGTAACATGTCCTAAATTTTTAGCTAATTTAGGTGTTTGGAGAGGGTCGTACTTTTGTGTTTTAGGAAGGACATGTAAACGACAGATAACACCAAAAATATGAAGAAATTATTTCCAAACCGTGTTAAGTCAAAAATCATTATGTTGCTCATTTTCAAGAATGCTGGTTTACAAAAAGCACGCCATTGTCTGATTTCGTGAACAAAGCCACACATAACATTGTTTCCTTTCGTTTCCTTTATAATCGGTTACCCAACTGAAGCTATGAATACCAGCTTTATTGCGATATCGCACATGAAAACAGTCACTTGTGCACAACCAGAGATCCGATTTAATCAGTTGAGCTGTTTCAATGAGTGTTATCTTGGTTTAATAGCTTAAGTCCTGCAAAGGTCGAGATGAATTCTACTGTAGACATGACTGCATCATGTACACTTACAAAGACTCGCCCCAACTACCATGACAGTAAACTTGGGCAATAGATTCAAATACAATATAGAAAAATAACATCATTATCATCATCATCATCATCATCATCATCATCATCATCATCATCATCATCATCATCAACATCATCATCATCATCATCATCATCATAATAATAATAATAATACTAATAGAAATTCACCCTTTCAGAAATTATATTATGGTTGTGTGATGGACAAATGTTCCGGACAAATGTGCAGTGACTGCCACTGCCACTGAGTAGTGAACACACACAAACCACAGCCACCCTAGCCATATGGATGGGGTGTACATGTCTGTGTGCATGTTTTCGCTCGTTCAAGAGTTTAATGAATTAGAAAGTTCCATGAAAGAAAATATGTATAATTATCAATTATTTCATTAACGACAACAGTAATGATTCTGGGAAGTGACAGATAAATCTAAATAATTTTGTGGATATGTTGGATATTATGACAACAAATTTTGAATCAACTTTGAGATCTATTTTGACATTTTTAGATAATCAGTTCACATTTTACATCGATCTAATGGAACCTTCTTAAATACTAGTTTGAGCCGAACCGAGTCTGTTTGTGTCCGAGTCCGGCAAAAAGTGGACATGAGTCCGATCAATACATCACCATAGGAGTAGATCCCCCAATATTTTGCCAGGGGGATGCTCCATACAATCATTCCCCCAATGTTGACGCCTGAATATAGGTTTCTGACCACATATTTGCCCATTTTAGCTCCAAAAGTGCAAATTTCTGCGCGCTTCGCGCACATTGATTCCACTTTAGCACCATATTTCATCATCAGTTTAGCTTCAAAATATCAAAAATTTTCACTCGCTTTGTGCGTATTTGTACCATAAACTTATTTTGTCGCCAAAAGGTGCTGGATAAACTACTTTTTTTCCCTTTTAATATACTGATGAAGAAGATTTTGCAACTCATTCATTTTACACCAAAGGGGGCTATGTACTGCACCCAGTATCAACTTGCGCGTATTTGTACCATAAACTTATTTTGTTGCCAAAAGGTGCTGGATAAACTACTTTTTATTCCTTTTAATATACTGATGAAGAAGAAGGGGGCTATGTACTGCACCCAGTATCAACAGTTATGAGAAGTTGATGCATACTTACAATTTAAGAGATTGAAAATTAATAAATCAGCTTGATAGTTTATTAAACTCATTTATTTTTTTATATTCTGTATGATTGAATTAAATTACAACTTAAAAAATGAAATAAATTTGTTTTACAGCCATTTTAGCTAAAACTAATGAATTATAATAATTTTGACCCCAAGTTTCCAAACCGGCCACTTGAAAGATTGTTCTTGGTGCAAAAAAACTGTAGTCGTATGGGTAATATCACTGTGGTTTGTTCAGGGACCTGTGGTATTGAAGTACATGTACATGTACTAGCTGGAGCACAGGGTGGCAGTTTGAACCAAAAACTGTGTAAAGTATGCATGTGAAATAAATAATATTTTAGAAAAATAAATAAAACAAGTTAAAATACCCTGTGGGGTTCTACCAAGTTGAAGGTATATGAGGATGTGCCACGATTTTGGGGTCCTTTTCAGCGATTTTGGTATATTGATGGGTGGCTATTCAGTAAAGACCAATATTTGGAGAAAAGTGCCCAATTTAATACTGCAATTAGGGTAAATGTAGGTGCTTTTTGTGAAAAATTGGTATACTGATAGCCGGGTGGCAAAAACAAAACAGTAAAGGCATAATTTTCCAGCCTGATATGTGGAAATGGCAGTGATGTGATGCGTTGAGGCAGCTGATCCATGCGCGCATCTATTGCGCGTCATTGCGAGTGTGCATACGTCAGCGCTTTAAATGTCCACTAGCTACTTGAAGCTGTGCCTATAAATGAAATGCACACTGACATCACTGCTACATGGTGATGAAAAATGGTACAGATGCGAGAAAGTCAGCATTCAAACTCTGTGTGGCACATCCCTGTAACCAAAATTACAAAGACCCCACTCCTCCTCCGCAATACTTTCTATTTTGGTTGGTGGTGGTGGGGGGGCCATATGCTTTCATGTAGCTCAGAGGGGGGGGTATGGTTTTTATTATCGGAGAAGGGGGGTCATATAGTTTTCGGCAGTGACTTTCTGTCTGCTCCCGGCCCCCCTCCGGTAGAAATAATGAACGGTCCCTAAACTTCAAATTTAACCGTATACGATGCGCATTTAATAGATGATTGTGTAATACGGTCTCAGGTGTTCCCTGTATTTTATATTTGTATTTATATAAAATTTACTATTAGGGAGACATATGGGTCAATATAATTAATGCAATAACAGTCTGCCGCCTGGACAACCAATTCTTTAGAAATGCTTAGTCGCGCTAAAAGTCGATCGATACATGTAAAAATCAGCACAATTCAGAGATACACCTTTTTGCTATGAAATTAATTTTCTCGGTCAAATATAAAGCAATATTTTTTTTTCTTCAGTAATGTCAGTTAAAAACTTGGTGCTTGGATATACATTTTTTTTAAATCCTGGTGTTAAAATTAAGCATCAAATTGTGTCTTTTAGTGTGATATTTTGATTTTATAGGCCTTGAATTCGCCTGCGAGCTTTTTACGGAATTCATGTTTTAGCGTCTCAAACTAACATAGTTTGCTAAAGAAAGATATTTCCCACTTCTGTAAAGCACATCGTGTGGGTCTATATGTTATAGTTTTGTCAGAATTTCCGTTTTTGTTTTACCCTTTTTCCATTCATGCTCAGAAAATGTCAAACTAAGTAAAAGTAGGCAATGGTGAGTACTTTTATCTCGAGAGCAACCAGCAGAAATAGTCGATATTTCCTTTGTTGTTATCCAGGTCAATTTTTCATTGAAAGCAAATTGCCCGACCAGCGATTAAATCCCCAATTGGGTGTTCTGGTTAAACATGATCAGTAGGAGCGCTATTAGGTCTGGGAATTTCTTTGCTATATTGAAGTTCTGGCAACACTATAGCCATGCCGGTATTCCTATTAAACCCAGGGATATCGATCCACAATGCTAGTACTAGCCTTTAGATTTCACGTGTTGATTTAGAAATTTTTTCAGCCGACAGTGAAAGATGGTGAAATCAAAACGGAAATTCTGACAAAACTATGATATATAGCTCACGGTGATGTGCTTTAGAAAGTTGGGGAAAATCCTTCATTAGCGAACTATATTACTTTGAAAAGCTAAAAGGTTGATCCAAGAAAAAGCTCGCGGGCCGAGCTGAAGCCTATAAAAATCGAATATCTTACACTAAATGACTGAATTTCAGGCCTAAGTTTAACACCAGGATTTTAAATAAAAATCAGTATCAAGCATTATAGTTTTTCCAGCCATTTCCTGAAAAAATGAAAATTATTGCTTTTCATTTGGCTGAGAAAAAAATTTACACTGAAAAGGTGTAACTCAAAATTTTGCTCATTTCAACACCAATTTCGATCGTTTGTATTGCCTCATTAAATGACTGAGTGAGCCTTGCAGAACAAAAGAATCGGTTGTGCAGGTAGCTGACTGATAATTGGTGTGTATATAGTTGTCTGGAACGTGTTATATGCCATGAGTTGCCTATTTAGATATCATGTTTTATTTCAATTGTAATAGAATCTGTAATTAAATTATTGGCATGTCTTAATAAAAGCAATGATTTTAAACGATGGTTCCAACGCATACAGGATTAATCATTATTTCTTAAACCACCTTTATGTGTCAAATTTGATAATTCCATCTCTTTTCCAAATCAGCACTGTGCGCTTCAGACTTTTTAAAAATGTAACGCTATCATATGCTGAGTACGCACTTGAAGTATATTGGTTTGCTGGAACCTTACACCGGCGATATGATTTAAGAACCATCCAGCTCGTCTAGGTTTCGTAAGTACTTCCTGAATATAAAAAAGTGGTAGTATGCTTGCTTTGAACTTTAAAGTAATTACAAATGTCACACATTCCCTTCACCATCTTGTTAACAAATTTTCTTCTCTCAACTCGGTTTTTGTTTACGTAACCAGAAGAGCAAGCGCGTTCGTTGTCTTCATCCACTGCATCAAAAAGCATTCAGTAATTGAAGCAATCGCAACCAGATAAGTTTTTATTGACGGTTTGAAAAGTGTGTTAAAAGCGAATGATAGTGACATATTTTTTATAGAAAAGAGAGAGAAAAAAATGCTTTAAAGACGAAATAATAGTCATGATCGTTTAGTTGACTTCAATATGCGCACGAAAAGAGGTCATAAGGCCTTCACGAGAATTGATGCGAGCAGACCAAACACATTTAATAGACATTCAATGGATGATTTGTTTCGCAAGTTGCACTGCGGAACTTCAAATTAGATTGAAAGACGAAGTCTGGGAAACTCCATTGTAAAAAGATTTGCTAAATCTTTAGCTAGTACTATATTTGATTTGATTTGATTTGATTTGATTTGATTTGATTTGATTTGATTTGATTTGATTTGATTTATTTATAAACTGTACTCATCAAAAATAACAAAGCTACAGGCTCTTTTGTATTCGAAACATCTGAACACAGAGCAGCATTGTAATTATCAAGTCTCGGAGTGTATATTGTAAAAAGGAACTGAAAGTATTCTTATTTTGGAGGAAATACGTGTTAGTCCTTGACACGGTTAAAGTAATCATTCTCTCTGCTGGAAAACATCCTCATTGGGATGCACAAAAGTCTATTATCCTATTAAGGATATAAGCGCACATCAATAGGATGTAAGTTGTTTCTTGTTTCACTGTTAATCTGTTCAGCAGTACAAAGACGGCATTATGCGCATAATAAGAAACAGGTACCCGTGGCATGAAGTTACATTGCCTCATTTCAAATATATAGTTTTAGTTTTGGTTTTGGTTTTGGTCACGTTGTTTCCTATTGTCCTGCCTAACCACTTGAATCATAAGATATCGAACTCATTGTTTCTACCTTTTGTTTAAAACCGAACATTTGTGTCAGTCAGTTTCGGTTTTGGTTTCAGTTTCTTATAAGTGGTGTGGATCGTAAAATTATTTGATTTGAAGTTACCTACTCTAAGTATACAAAAGAAATGTTTAAATTTCGCAGTGCAATATTCACGAGGAGAGAAATCGAGCATGGTAATCTACATTGAAAGACGTGGTTTACAAAACCGAATAAGTCTAGGCTAATTCACCTGTGAAAAAATATAGACCATCGAAATATTTGCATTCGACATTACAAAAGGGGTCACTATTGTAATTGTATAGGTGCTATAAACAAAATCGATTCATGTCCTTAATTCCATGTACCAGAATCGATGGAAGGCCATTATATGACCTCTAATAACCTAATGACTTTTACTGAAGCAATTTTACTGCAAAAAGTAGAAGATAGAGGGGAAAAGAGATTGTGTGGGGTGTGGGTGGGGGTGTGTGTGTGGTGGGGGGGGGGGGTGGTTGGAGGGCAAAGGGGGATATGGGCCGGGAGAGAGAGAAACACATGAGAGAGAGCATTGGAAGTGAAAGGGAAGGGGGAGGAGAGCTCGAGATGAAGATATCGAATGTAGGGGAGGAGGAGGGGGAAAGGGGTAATTTAGGGAAGAGATGGTTATATAGGGAGGGTGCCCCTCTTAAAGAGGTATGGGTTGTGCTTCCAGGGATAATAAACTAATTCATAATCAAATCATCTCCATGCATCGTTTATGTTTCATACAAACAAACAAATCCCCCACCCCGCCCCATCCTTCAATATACGCGCATGTATATGATTTCTAGGCCTAGAACTCGTGAGTGTAATATGCCACCTACCTTCGACAGAGAGCATCAACTGTCATCCGCGGGATAGATTTCCGATATCAATCATGATAATAATAATATGTTAGCACAATAGGCTATTGTATACTTCTGGTTATATACCCTATACTGTGTCCTTCCAGCATAATAGTGTTATGATTGCAAACCAGATCAGCTCTACTTTTTAATCCCTTGATTTTTGGTTTCTAAACAAAAGAGAAACCAAAACTATATATTTGAAATGAGGGATTGTCGTCAAAAGCAAACCGCTAGCGTTTTTATTACTTTCCATTTTGGTTGAAATATTGAAATTATAACTAATCCGTGCCAAATTCCATAATCATATCAGAGCTTTGCTTACAAATCAATACAAATATTCATGACCAGGCTATTGATGCCGAAGTATGAATGTTAAAACATTAAGTTAAAGGTCACATAGTTGATGCCCTTTTTGATACATAGTTTTTCCCCCAAAGCTTAAAGGTCAACAACATTTGCAGCGTTTGCGTTGGACCGTAGGAAAGAAGCTGAACGCTTTTGGTAATGTTAGTATTGCTCAAAGTAGCACTCTGTGCTGTTTACAACAAAAATACAGAGTTGAATGCTGATCGAAACCTATAATGCCGATGAACGGAAGGGAAGGATACTAATCGATAAAGTTGAGAATACCATTTCACAATTTTCCCAATGACAGTGACTAGAAACTACTTCTCAATATCACTTTATTAATGAAGGACATCGTTTCATGAAGTACTTGATGTTAATTAATAAATCACTTACTTACTTAAGGGATCTAAAATGAGCGTTTATCGCGTTTCGACAGTATTTTTTGTGGGACACGAGAGCACCTCAGACCTATCGAATTGCATTCTGAATACCAAGCATGTCTTTCTGATATCAAATAATTTTCATTTTTTGAAAATCACAATATAATACAAATTTTATGACAAATTATAAAAATATGATATTTTCCAAATTTTTGATATATAACAGTCCTCGAAGTAAATTATATAAATCTAATGATATATTCTTAAAGTGTATGTAGCAGGAGGAAAAGCCGACGGTCAATTGAAAATTTTGACCTTTCATATTGAAGATATGGATTTTTTCCCAAAAGACCTAATTTTTTTGGTGTTTTGGAAAAAAATCCATATCTTCAATACGAAAGGTCAAAATTTTCAATTGATCGTCGGCTTTTCATCCCACCTATACACTTTAAGTATAAATCATCAGATTTATAAAGTTTGCTTCAAGTACTGTTAAATATCAAAAATATCAATTTTAATGATTTGCCATAAAATGTGTATTAAATTGCGAATTTCAAAAATCAAAATTATTTGATATCAGAATGACATTCTTCGTATTCAGAATGCAATTCGATATGTCTGATGTGCTCTAATGTCCCAAAATAAATACTGTCCAAACGTTCATACCCCAGCCCTTAATAAGAAAGAGTTGTAAAAGCAAAATATTTTAAATAATACAATATCAGACATAATACATAATTGAGAAGCTGGTGAAACTGTTTGGTAATCTTTATTTTAACAATTCATAAAATAATTATAACATCATTTGATCAAATGAATGTCATATTTTGTATTCATACTAGAGCAGAAAAAGATATATTTACCTAAACTTGCATCTGTACCACGTGATTTCTCCCTCTTATATTATTTCCGAGGATTTTAAAGAGGACAAACATTTTGAAGTCTTTTAATGTCCTTAGTTTGTCGGTGTGTCACGCCAAATACTAAAAAAAAAAGAAGAAAAAAAGATTAATGTACAAATCGATACCTCGCAATGCTTTAAAAACGAAATAATAGTCATGATCGTTTAGTTGACTTCAATATGCGCACGAAAAGAGGTCATAAGGCCTTCACGAGAATTGATGCGAGCAGACCAAACACATTTAATAGACATTCAATGGATGATTTGTTTCGCAAGTTGCACTGCGGAACTTCAAATTAGATTGAAAGACGAAGTCTGGGAAACTCCATTGTAAAAAGATTTGCTAAATCTTTAGCTAGTACTATATTTGATTTGATTTGATTTGATTTGATTTGATTTGATTTGATTTATTTATAAACTGTACTCATCAAAAATAACAAAGCTACAGGCTCTTTTGTATTCGAAACATCTGAACACAGAGCAGCATTGTAATTATCAAGTCTCGGAGTGTATATTGTAAAAAGGAACTGAAAGTATTCTTATTTTGGAGGAAATACGTGTTAGTCCTTGACACGGTTAAAGTAATCATTCTCTCTGCTGGAAAACATCCTCATTGGGATGCACAAAAGTCTATTATCCTATTAAGGATATAAGCGCACATCAATAGGATGTAAGTTGTTTCTTGTTTCACTGTTAATCTGTTCAGCAGTACAAAGACGGCATTATGCGCATAATAAGAAACAGGTACCCGTGGCATGAAGTTACATTGCCTCATTTCAAATATATAGTTTTAGTTTTGGTTTTGGTTTTGGTCACGTTGTTTCCTATTGTCCTGCCTAACCACTTGAATCATAAGATATCGAACTCATTGTTTCTACCTTTTGTTTAAAACCGAACATTTGTGTCAGTCAGTTTCGGTTTTGGTTTCAGTTTCTTATAAGTGGTGTGGATCGTAAAATTATTTGATTTGAAGTTACCTACTCTAAGTATACAAAAGAAATGTTTAAATTTCGCAGTGCAATATTCACGAGGAGAGAAATCGAGCATGGTAATCTACATTGAAAGACGTGGTTTACAAACCCGAATAAGTCTAGGCTAATTCACCTGTGAAAAATATAGACCATCGAAATATTTGCATTCGACATTACAAAAGGGGTCACTATTGTAATTGTATAGCTGCTATAAACAAAATCGATTCATGTCCTTAATTCCATGTACCAGAATCGATGGAAGGCCATTATATGACCTCTAATAACCTAATGACTTTTACTGAAGCAATTTTTACTGCAAAAAGTAGAAGATAGAGGGGAAAAGAGATTGTGTGGGGTGTGGGTGGGGGTGTGTGTGTGTGTGTGGGGGGGGGGGTGGTTGGAGGGCAATGGGGATATGGGCCGGGAGAGAGAGAAACACATGAGAGAGAGCATTGGAAGTGAAAGGGAAGGGGGAGGAGGGCTCGAGATGAAGAGATCGAATGTAGGGGAGGAGGAGGGGAAAGGGGTAATTTAGGGAAGAGATGGTTATATAGGGAGGGGTGCCCCCTCTTAAAGAGGTATGGGTTGTGCTTCCCGGGGATAATAAACTAATTCATAATCAAATCATCTCCATGCATCGTTTATGTTTCATACAAACAAACAAATCCCCCACCCCGCCCCATCCTTCAATATACGCGCATGTATATGATTTCTAGGCCTAGAACTCGTGAGTGTAATATGCCACCTACCTTCGACAGAGAGCATCAACTGTCATCCGCGGGATAGATTTCCGATATCAATCATGATAATAATAATATGTTAGCACAATAGGCTATTGTATACTTCTGGTTATATACCCTATACTGTGTCCTTCCAGCATAATAGTGTTATGATTGCAAACCAGATCAGCTCTACTTTTTAATCCTTGATTTTTGGTTTCTAAACAAAAGAGAAACCAAAACTATATATTTGAAATGAGGGATTGTCGTCAAAAGCAAACCGCTAGCGTTTTTATTACTTTCCATTTTGGTTGAAATATTGAAATTATAACTAATCCGTGCCAAATTCCATAATCATATCAGAGCTTTGCTTACAAATCAATACAAATATTCATGACCAGGCTATTGATGCCGAAGTATGAATGTTAAAACATTAAGTTAAAGGTCACATAGTTGATGCCCTTTTGATACATAGTTTTTCCCCAAAGCTTAAAGGTCAACAACATTTGCAGCGTTTGCGTTGGACCGTAGGAAAGAAGCTGAACGCTTTTGGTAATGTTAGTATTGCTCAAAGTAGCACTCTGTGCTGTTTACAACAAAAATACAGAGTTGAATGCTGATCGAAACCTATAATGCCGATGAACGGAAGGAAGGATACTAATCGATAAAGTTGAGAATACCATTTCACAATTTTCCCAATGACAGTGACTAGAAACTACTTCTCAATATCACTTTATTAATGAAGGACATCGTTTCATGAAGTACTTGATGTTAATTAATAAATCACTTACTTACTTAAGGGATCTAAAATGAGCGTTTATCGCGTTTCGACAGTATTTTTTGTGGGACACGAGAGCACCTCAGACCTATCAATTGCATTCTGAATACCAAGCATGTCTTTCTGATATCAAATAATTTTCATTTTTGAAAATCACAATATAATACAAATTTTATGACAAATTATAAAAATATGATATTTTCCAAATTTTGATATATAACAGTCCTCGAAGTAAATTATATAAATCTAATGATATATTCTTAAAGTGTATGTAGCAGGAGGAAAAATAGCCGACGTCAATTGAAAATTTTGACCTTTCATATTGAAGATATGGATTTTTTCCCAAAAAGACCTAATTTTTTTGGTGTTTTTGGAAAAAATCCATATCTTCAATACGAAAGGTCAAAATTTTCAATTGATCGTCGGCTTTTCATCCCACCTACATACACTTTAAGTATAAATCATCAGATTTATAAAGTTTGCTTCAAGTACTGTTAAATATCAAAAATATCAATTTTAATGATTTGCCATAAAATGTGTATTAAATTGCGAATTTCAAAAATCAAAATTATTTGATATCAGAATGACATTCTTCGTATTCAGAATGCAATTCGATATGTCTGATGTGCTCTAATGTCCCAAAATAAATACTGTCCAAACGTTCATACCCCAGCCCTTAATAAGAAAGAGTTGTAAAAGCAAAATATTTTAAATAATACAATATCAGACATAATACATAATTGAGAAGCTGGTGAAACTGTTTGGTAATCTTTATTTTAACAATTCATAAAATAATTATAACATCATTTGATCAAATGAATGTCATATTTTGTATTCATACTAGAGCAGAAAAAGATATATTTACCTAAACTTGCATCTGTACCACGTGATTTCTCCCTCTTATATTATTTCCGAGGATTTTAAAGAGGACAAACATTTTGAAGTCTTTTAATGTCCTTAGTTTGTCGGTGTGTCACGCCAAATACTAAAAAAAAAAGAAGAAAAAAAGATTAATGTACAAATCGATTCCTCGCAATGCTTTAAAGACGAAATAATAGTCATGATCGTTTAGTTGACTTCAATATGCGCACGAAAAGAGGTCATAAGGCCTTCACGAGAATTGATGCGAGCAGACCAAACACATTTAATAGACATTCAATGGATGATTTGTTTCGCAAGTTGCACTGCGGAACTTCAAATTAGATTGAAAGACGAAGTCTGGGAAACTCCATTGTAAAAAGATTTGCTAAATCTTTAGCTAGTACTATATTTGATTTGATTTGATTTGATTTGATTTGATTTGATTTGATTTGATTTGATTTGATTTGATTTATTTATAAACTGTACTCATCAAAAATAACAAAGCTACAGGCTCTTTTGTATTCGAAACATCTGAACACAGAGCAGCATTGTAATTATCAAGTCTCGGAGTGTATATTGTAAAAAGGAACTGAAAGTATTCTTATTTTGGAGGAAATACGTGTTAGTCCTTGACACGGTTAAAGTAATCATTCTCTCTGCTGGAAAACATCCTCATTGGGATGCACAAAAGTCTATTATCCTATTAAGGATATAAGCGCACATCAATAGGATGTAAGTTGTTTCTTGTTTCACTGTTAATCTGTTCAGCAGTACAAAGACGGCATTATGCGCATAATAAGAAACAGGTACCCGTGGCATGAAGTTACATTGTCGTCAAAAGCAAACCGCTAGCGTTTTTATTACTTTCCATTTTGGTTGAAATATTGAAATTATAACTAATCCGTGCCAAATTCCATAATCATATCAGAGCTTTGCTTACAAATCAATACAAATATTCATGACCAGGCTATTGATGCCGAAGTATGAATGTTAAAACATTAAGTTAAAGGTCACATAGTTGATGCCCTTTTTGATACATAGTTTTTCCCCCAAAGCTTAAAGGTCAACAAAATTTGCAGCGTTTGCGTTGGACCGTAGGAAAGAAGCTGAACGCTTTTGGTAATGTTAGTATTGCTCAAAGTAGCACTCTGTGCTGTTTACAACAAAAATACAGAGTTGAATGCTGATCGAAACCTATAATGCCGATGAACGGAAGGAAGGATACTAATCGATAAAGGTGAGAATACCATTTCACAATTTTCCCAATGACAGTGACTAGAAACTACTTCTCAATATCACTTTATTAATGAAGGACATCGTTTCATGAAGTACTTGATGTTAATTAATAAATCACTTACTTACTTAAGGGATCTAAAATGAGCGTTTATCGCGTTTCGACAGTATTTTTGTGGGACACGAGAGCACCTCAGACCTATCAAATTGCATTCTGAATACGAAGCATGTCTTTCTGATATCAAATAATTTTCATTTTTTGAAAATCACAATATAATACAAATTTTATGACAAATTATAAAAATATGATATTTTCCAAATTTTTGATATATAACAGTCCTCGAAGTAAATTATATAAATCTAATGATATATTCTTAAAGTGTATGTAGCAGGAGGGAAAAGCCGACGGTCAATTGAAAATTTTGACCTTTCATATTGAAGATATGGATTTTTTCCCAAAAGACCTAATTTTTTTGGTGTTTTTGGAAAAAAATCCATATCTTCAATACGAAAGGTCAAAATTTTCAATTGATCGTCGGCTTTTCATCCCACCTACATACACTTTAAGTATAAATCATCAGATTTATAAAGTTTGCTTCAAGTACTGTTAAATATCAAAAATATCAATTTTTAATGATTTGCCATCAAATGTGTATTAAATTGCGAATTTCAAAAATCAAAATTATTTGATATCAGAATGACATTCTTCGTATTCAGAATGCAATTCGATATGTCTGATGTGCTCTAATGTCCCAAAATAAATACTGTCCAAACGTTCATACCCCAGCCCTTAATAAGAAAGAGTTGTAAAAGCAAAATATTTTAAATAATACAATATCAGACATAATACATAATTGAGAAGCTGGTGAAACTGTTTGGTAATCTTTATTTTAACAATTCATAAAATAATTATAACATCATTTGATCAAATGAATGTCATATTTTGTATTCATACTAGAGCAGAAAAAGATATATTTACCTAAACTTGCATCTGTACCACGTGATTTCTCCCTCTTATATTATTTCCGAGGATTTTAAAGAGGACAAACATTTTGAAGTCTTTTAATGTCCTTAGTTTGTCGGTGTGTCACGCCAAATACTAAAAAAAAAAGAAGAAAAAAGATTAATGTACAAATCGATTCCTCGCAAGGTTAACGCTCAGAGGACGTTAACTACGGAGGGGGTAGTAGGGTATATGAACTTTTCGACGTTTACAGAGGACTTACTTTCCAAGGACGCGTGTTTTAGTCTTCGTTGTGAACGAGATCCTCGTGTTTTTCAGTTGAGGTCCTTGGAAGTATTGTACTACTGTAAATATGGTGTTTTTGCAAGTTTTTGGTAAAAATGTCTCGCCAATAGACATGTCTTCAACAATAGAAATCTGGAGACACAAACCGAGACGCATATGACCAATTGAGGCATTTTAAGAAAGTCATATCTAGCCAGATGGTACAAAACAAGACACGCTTGAATTGACAAATCTTATATTTAAGACGTGTCTTGTCCTGGAACATGATATGACTTTGTCCTGAAACATGATATGACTTTGTAGAGATTACTTGGGCAGAGTTGTGACTTTGCGTCCTACTGGGAAGTGTCCTAACACTCCGGGCCAAAACTTGAGTCACAAGACGCGTGTTAGATGATTCTATTCTATTGTTGAAGAAGACATCCATAAGTATTGCGTGGTAGTAATAATGTTCGATAAGTCTAGGCATTTCAGACTCTTTGTATACATATCAACATCGAAGGAGCAGCACAATCGCATAGTAATCACGACCGATGCTACAGGTATAGGGTTGTGCGTGCTCTGACTAGTAAGCCTTCATGTTGCTAATGAGGAGTAAAGAAGCCGGCGCGGGAATGAACATTTGAATGCGACATAGCGTTTACGGATCACGTCTTCGACCTTTATAAAAAATCACACCACGATCATTGAAGGGCATCAAATGTTCACACTGGTAAAAATCACTCTCAGTCTGCAGGCCAATGAATCGACAAACATTAGCAACTTTTTCCTCTGCTGTTTTAATAATTGTATGTAACGTATGTATAATGTAAGTACCCCCCTACATACCTCTTTACATCAGACACAAATCGCGAGGACATTTTTAGTAACCTCGAAATTTTTACGAAATCTCACTGCTGTGTGAAGCCCTCCTCCAGCATTTTCCATCTACTTCTGTTCCTAGCCGCTGAAGTAATGGTCAAGTTAAGTTAAGAGGCACGTGAAAGTTTTCTTTCAGCTTAATTGGTCAAAAACTGCCTCGTATATTCCGTACAGTAACAATTAAGTAACCAACCATCTAATTTTACCTCTGAGTTATAGGTTGTAAAGATACAACTAGTATATGAGCGAATATATGACCTATTTTTCTTGATATGTAATAGTGGCAATGCTTGTAGCACTTACATGAAGTAGAAATGTTAGGCACAACAAGAAACGAACTTACGACGACAGTAAGTAGTACCTTAGGATATGGACAAACAAATGGACCTGCTTTATCGTCATGTCTGTGTTATTATACCAACGCTTCACTATAAATCTCGGGAAAAAACTATAGTAAAATAATGCTTACAGAATGGTTCGAGTTGTATAATTCACTGAAGTATTTTACTTCTTTGGACTTAGACTTATTGCTTTCCTCCCTCGGATCCTGGGAACCTTGGAGCTAGCAGCCGTTTCACCATGGAAGTCCATATGCCTCTGTTTGTGACCATACTCCTTGCATTGTAGATTGATGTAATCCCAAGCAGCTGCTTTTTATGTTGTCAAGCCAGCGCTTTGGGGGTTTACCTCTAGGCCTGTGTCCAGGTATTCTATCTTCAAGAGCATGTTTAGGGTATCTGTCCTTTGGCATCCGTATGATGTGTCCAAAGTAGAACAGTTGTTTGGCTTGATTTTGTCTAGTATTGTGACCTGGCTGCTTGTTGCCTCTCTTATTGATGTGTTCCGTAGCCTATCTCTTCTGGAGACTCCCATTATCTATCTAAAACAAGACATCTCGAACACCAACAATCTCTTCTCGTCTCTTTTCTTGAGCGTCCAAGCTTCTGCCCCATATGTTGCTATTGACAAGATTAGCACCTGGTAGAGTTCCATTTTTGTGTCAATACTAATTTCTTGTGACTGCCATATTGTGGTTAACTTCCGCATGCTTCCCATTGCCAGTCCAATCCTCCGTTTGATGTATTCCGTACTGGTTGAATTCTCTGTGATAACTCCTCCCAGGTAGGTGAAGGTTTGGACTTGCTTCAGTTGGTCACTTTGTATAAAGATGGTTATTGGGTGGCTGACTTTGTTGATGATCTGTACTTCAGTTTTCCCCTTGTTTATAGTGAGGCCAAATTTCTTGCTTTGAGTGTGGACTAGAGTTACAAGTGATTGAAGATCTTCCTCTGAATCTGCCATTAACACAATGTCATCGGCAAACCGCAGGTTGTTGAAGGTTTTGCCTTGGATTTTGATGCCAGTGTCAGGTCCTGGATTGCTGAACTGATGACTAATTCCAGTAGTATGTTAAATAACTGTGGCGATAGGGTGCAACCTTGCCTTACTCATGTAGCAGTCCTTAACCACTCTGTGATATCTTTGTCCACCCTCTTTTTCGATGTGCCATACAAAGCCTGTAAGAGTCGAACTATCTTGTCCGGGTAACCTAGGTACTTCATTGCTGCCCATAGTCCGTCTTGCCACACGGTGTCAAAGGCCTTCTGGTAATCTATGTAGCAGAGATACAGTGCCTTGTCTATTTCAGTGTATTTTTCTGTTATTTGCCTTAGTGTAAAAAGCTGGTCAACAGTGCTACGGCCTGGTCTAAACCCTGCTTGTGATTCGGAGAGTATCTTCTCGGTTTGCTCTTTCATCCGGCATGGAAGTATGCTGCAGAAGACTTTCCCTGCGAGGCTCAGGAGACTTATGCCTCTATAATTGGCACAGTCTAATTTGTCCTTCTTTTTGAAAATGGGGACAATGATTGCTTTGTCCCAGTCCTCT
Organism: Amphiura filiformis; assembly: GCF_039555335.1. Classification (NCBI taxonomy): domain Eukaryota; kingdom Metazoa; phylum Echinodermata; class Ophiuroidea; order Amphilepidida; family Amphiuridae; genus Amphiura; species Amphiura filiformis. Next base: position 39,933,917 of record NC_092630.1, read on the forward strand.
GATACACATTCGGATTCCCAGATCCTTCGGCATAATTTATGTATCATGTCTATCCCTGTATCACCAGCAGCTTTTAATTTCTCTGCTGTGACACCATCATGTCCAGCTGCTTTCCCTTCCTTAAGATATTTCAAGGCTAATTCCACTTCCTCTCTGAGTATTCCTGGTTCAGGATCACTGGATTGAGTATTGGATAAAGTCTGTAGTATGGTTGAGTCAGTTGGACCTGGCATGTTATATAAGTCAGAATACACTTTTCATCCGGAGAGTTTGTTTCCCTGTTAGGGTTTTGATTGTTTGGTAGACCTGTCTAGTTTTAGAGGCTTGGTGGCAATGATCTACCTCCTTGCATATATTATTGATCTAGGTGTCCTTACACTGTTTTGACTGTCTTTTGATCTCTCTGTTCAGGAAGTTGTATCTACTGTTTTTTGTGTTGTCTGTAAGCTTTTGTTGCTTAATCTCTCTCCTTTCATCACATAATTTGAGTACTTCCGCTGTAATCCGAGGCTTTTGTGGCTTTGGTTTCTTGAGGCCAAGTACATTTTCGGATGTTTCCTTGGAGCTTTGTTTTATTGAGTCCCATAGGTCCTCCACCTCGAGGTCTGTGTCTGGTACATTCAGAAGCGGTTCAAATCTGCCCCCTATTTGGATCTCGAATGAACTTCTGGTTGTAGAATCCTGAAGTTTTTGAATATCATATTTATTCTGTCTTATTTAATGGCTTGGGCTAGACTTTAAGTCTAAGCTTGAAGTTGGCGAGTACCAATCGGTGGTCTGGCCATAGAAATGCTACTTTTACCCCTTTGCTTTATCAGGATGAAATCAATCTTGTTCTTGTCTTGGTTTTACCATCTGGGGACTCCCACGTCCACTCTCTGCTTTCCTTTTTCTGCTTGAAGAAGGTGTTAGAAATACACAGGTCATTTTGTGAAAGTTTAGCAGCCTTTCTCTCTTTCATTGGACTCTCCATATCCAAATTGATCAAGTATTCCATTCCATGATTCCCAGTCAGTTCCTACTTTGGAATTAAAATCTCCCATTGTGATCAAGATGTCTTGTGAAGGTGTATTGTCAATAGTCTGTTGAAGCTGATCGTAAAATTGATCCGCTTCTTCCTCGGTTGATGAGAACGTTGGAGCATACGCTTGAATAATTGTCGCTGCACCAATTTGTGTGCGAAGTCTGGCTGATATCAGTCTCTCTGAGATTGGGTTATAACCCATTAGTGATCGTTGAGCTGTCTTGTTGAGGATGATAGCAACTCCTTTTCTGTGGATGGAATTATTTCCTGAGCTCAATATTTGATACCCATCTTTCGTAAACTCCCTGAGTCGCACCAGTGGGTTTCTGAAATCCCACGTATTTCCCATTGCAAATGATCTAACTCATGTAAAAGGTGTTCCAAGTTTCCCTCTTGGTGGAGTGTCCTTACATTCCACGTACCTATACCTATGGTTTTTCGCATTTAATAAGGCTCTATTCCCATCATGTTTGTCAACAGCAGCCCTTCTAATTGGGGCTCGGGACGGTGTTCGCCCTGCTGTAGGAGGACCATCATTCCTTCCGATTAGGTTTTGGGCTGATGCATCATGATGCTCTGCTTCTTGCAGGCTCTGAGGTCGTGGAGTTAGTCTATTAGTCGTGGCTTTAACCCGAGTGCTATTGGATTTCTTCATGGTATTTCGGTTTCAGTGGTCTTTTCCCATGGTAGGGCGATTGACCTTGACTTCTCTCCCTGCAGGTCACTGCAGATGTTGAATGTAGATTTCTTAAAACTGTAATATGTCACTACAGCAAGCAAACAATACTCTATAACCTTTCAGACTGCTCCAACAGCCTTCAGGTCAAAGAGTATTGCCCCCAGAGCCCCCGTCTGTTAACTATGCCGCAAGGCAAAGCCGTAACAGGTGATACGAGTACGCGATTGATGGTAACTACAGAGAGGCGATTAGGAACAAGAGGGCTGATGATGGAATTGCCTCCTGCGCCTACAACCTTATGGTATAGTAAGAATAGCAAAGCAAGCAAAGGGTAAGTAGCATGCGGGAGGAAGGCAAGGGCATGCAGGGAGAAAGAGGGGTTAGGTAGGGAGAGCACAGCAAAGGTTGGAAGTGCACGTCATGCAGCCGATTAACACCCTTTACTTCAGCTTAACATAAATTCAACCGTATACGATGTGCATTTTATAGATGAATGTGTAATATGGTCTCAGGTGTTTCTTGCATTTTATCTTTGTATTTATATAGAATTAACTATTAGGGAGACACGTAGGTCAATATGATTAATGAAATAATGGATGTGAATATAGTCGTCCGGAACGTGTAATATGCCAAAGGTTGGCTATTTACACATCATGTTTTATTTAAATTATATTAGAATCTGTAATTAAATTATTGGCATGTCTTAATAAAAGCAAAAATTTTAACCGAGGATTTCAACCACGTTGAGAACGCATACAGGATTAATCATCATTTCTTAAACCACTTTATTTGGCAAAGTTTGATAATTCCACCTGTTTTCCAAAGCAGCACTGTGCGCTTCAGACTTTTTGAAAATGTAACGCTATCATATGTTGAGCACGTGCTTGAAGTAAATAGGTTTGCTAAAACCTTACACCGGCGATATGATTTAAGTACCATCCAGCACGTCTAGGTTTCGTAAGTACTTCCTGAATATAAAAAAGTGGTAGTATGCTTGCTTTGAACTTTAAAGTAATTAAATATGTCACACATTATTTAATCCCTTCACCATTTTGTTAACAAATTTGTGAAGTTCTCTCAACTCAGTTTTTGTTTATGCAGCCAGAATAGCAAGCGTCTTCGTTGTCTTTACCCACTGCATCAAAGAGTATACAGTAGATGAAGTATAATCATAACCAAGTCAGGTTTCATTGACAATTCGTAAAACGTGTCTTAACAAGCGAATGATAGTGATATTTTTTTTTAAATAGAAAAGAGTAATAAACAAATGCTTTAAAGACGAAATAATATTCATGATCGTCATGGTGTATTGTCAAAAGGTCATAAATAAGGCCTTCACGAGAATTGATGCGAGCAGACCAGACCAGACACATTGATAGACATTTAATGGAACTTCAAAATTAGATTGAAAGACGAAGTCGAAACTCCATTGTAAAAACATTTGCTAAATCTTTAGCTAGTACTTATTTGCACACATAAAAACTAAGAAAACCACTTTGCTCTTTTGTATTCGAAACATCTGAACACAGTACAGCGTTGTAATTATCAAGTCTCGGTGTAGATTGTAAAAAGGAACCGAAAGTATTCTATTTTGGACGAAATACGTGTTAGTCCTTGACATGGTTAAAGTAATCATTCTTTCTGCTGGAAAACATCCTCATTGGGCCAGTAACTGCCTGTGTGAAAGTCTTTTATCCTTAAGGATATAAGCGCAAATGTTGTTTCTTGGTAAGACGACATAATGCGCATAATCAGAAACAGGTACCCATGGCATGCAGGTTACATTGTAGTCACATCTACATTCACGCATACTATACCTTTTAGAATAGGCTAAAGATATTGATCTTTATATTGTAAGTAAAGTTGTGGCCTATACCTTGAAAAGGATGGTGAGGATATGGGATCGTGCCAAATTGATTATAAAAGATATCGAAATGTTGTATACCAATAAAATGGCTGAACGAATTTTAAAGTGGCAGTGGTACATTTTGATTTGCTTTTTGCAATTAATTCCACATTTGATATCAAATATTTCAAAACCTTAATATTTGGGGGTTGGAATACCAGAAAAAATGTTGAGAAGTAAAGATGATTACAGAAATATTTCAGTAGTGTTATTAAAAGCAACATTTAACAAAGTATCTGGAATTGTTACCTACCCACATCGGTCAAGCAGGTATTCTGCTAGGATGCTGAATGACCTGGATTTTGCTGATGATATTGCCCTGTTGGAATCCTCCATAGCCGGGGCCCAGTCACAGCTTACTAGGACTGCAACTGCAGCAGCAGATCTAGGCCTTGTCATCAGCGCACCCAAGACAGAATATATGACTGCAAACTGTAATGCCCAGCCAGCACTTGAAGTCTATGGTAGTACCATCAACCATGTCACAGACTTCAAGTACTTGGCTTCCAAGATGGGCTCTAGTGTTGGAGAATGTCCTGGATTTTGCTGATGATATTGCCCTGTTGGAATCCTCCGGGACCCAGTCACAGCTTACTAGGACTGCAACTGCAGCAGGAGATCTAGGCCTTGTCATCAGCGCACCCAAGACAGAATATATGCCAGCACTTGAAGTCTATGGTAGTACCATCAACCATGTCACAGACTTCAAGTACTTGGCTTCCAAGATGGGCTGTAGTGTTGGAGACCTAAAAAGAAGAAAAGCACTAGCCTGGGCAGATTTCTGGAAACTGGAACACCTTTGGAGAAGCCCATCCCTGCCAATCGAACCCCGAAACAACAATCAAGCTGTTTGAGACAACCTGTGTTACTGTCTTTCTGTACGGGTGCGAGTCATGGGTAATCACCAAGGACATGGAAAACAAGATCAATGCCTTTGCAACATATTGCTACAGAGTCATGTTAAACATCAAGCGTGTGGATCGGATCCCAAATGAAACCATCTGCAATCTGACTAACACCACTCCACTGGTTGTCAGAGTCAAGATTCATCAACTCAAATTTCTCGGCCATATACTGCGTCTTGAAGACGACGAGCCTGTGAAAGAATATATTCCACCACATGGGAAGAGGAAACCGGGACGGCCGCGGACACTGTACTTACAGTATGACCAGCAGTCCCCCGGCACCTCCTGGGAGATACTGTAGGGATGCTGCATCCAAACAAAATTGTTTCGCTTGCCCAATATCGCAATAGTTGGAGAAAGCTTGTAGTCGCCTGCTCCGCAGCCAAAACTGATGATGAAGAAAGTATCATGAATAACAAGAATGTGACAAATTGACAGATATAACTCAAATAGAAGACATTAAATTGTTATCCTTTTTGAAACGTTTCGTCGATCTCAGATATTTTTCATCTGGTGCACACAACCTTTGGAAAATCTGTGATTGTTTCTCCTTTATAATGACTTGACAAATTCCCGCATTTCCACGTAGTATATCTATACCAACATTCACATCAAATCGTTGGCTCTTCCTAAAAGAGATGGAGAAGTAAACAAAAGGCAGGTGTCATTGTCTTCGGCACGTGCGATGTATAGTTAAATAAGTTTTAATGTCAGAATGAATGGTTTCAGAGCATGCAGTAATTAAGTCATGGCTGTTTTTCCTTCATCCTTATAAAGAAATGTAGAATCTCTTTCTCTGATTATCTCACGGGAGTAACTTTGAATTTAAATATAAAGCACAAATATATCAAAATAATACAATCTGACAAGAATAGTTCCGAGTTACAGAGGTCGACAGTAGATATGTTCTAACTAAAATTACGGCGTCAAAGTGTAAATCTCAAGGTATTGTTTTTGTGAATTTTGGTTAATCATTTCTGAAAATACTTACTCAGCTTATCGAAATATACTTTGTTAGCATCACATCATTTCACCAATAAAGTCTATTCAATAGTATGCACGATCAAGGTTAAGTTATCTTATCAATGTAATATCGAAGTTTTGTATTTCGGTTCAAAATCTTCTTTGTCCTGAAGGATAATAAAAACAACATACAGTCTTATACATAATTAGATTCCTAACTTCAATGCCCATAGCGTAATTTTGTAGAAATTCATTTTCATCTTGTACTTACCTTATTACAAGAGAGATTCAAAATGAATAACTTAAAATATCTAACCTAAACTAAGTTTGTTCTTAGAGTTGGAAAACACAATTGTAAAGTTCACACTCAAGTTAGCGATTATGAATCGCTCTTGTGCTATATGACAGTGCCCCAAGAATATGACATCTTTCTACTTAACTGATGCAGGCACCTTTTTAGTTTGAGCTGTTGAACAATATGACCCCATGGCAAAGATTAAATCAAGTTCTTTGCAGAGGAGTGAAGTGTGAATGAAGATTATGTTAGACCATATGTACCGAATGGAAGGGGAAAGGAAAGGCATAACAAAATCAGCCTGTTCATGTCACAAAGAATCCAAGCATTGTCAACAAACAACAGGACTTGCAATTGCCTAAAAGCAACACGCTAACGTTTTTATTACTTTCCATTTTGGTTGAAATATTGGAATTATAACTCAACCGTGTATTTAAAATTGCCCAAAACCATATCCCTCCGTGCCAAATTCCATAATCATATCAGCGCTTTGCTTACAAATCAATACAAATATTCATGACTAGGCTATTGGTGCAGAAGTATTCATGTTAAAACAGTAAATTAAAGGTCACAGAGGTGGTGCCTTTTTCAGATACATAGTTTTTCCCCAAAGCTCGATCAAAATTTGCAGCGTTTGCGTTGGACCGTGTAAAAGAAGCTGAAAGCTTTTTGCTCAAAGCAGCATTATGTACTGTTTACCACAAAAATACAGAGTTGAATGCTGATCGAAACCCATAATGTCGATAAACGGAAGGATACATGTAAACTAATCGATAAAGTTAAGAATCTTCGCAAGGTCAACACTCAGAGCTTGGTAGTATAGGGTGTAGGAACTTTGTCAGAGGATTTACTTTCCGAGGACGCTTTTAGTCTTCATCGTAAACGAGATCCTCGTGGTTTTTCAGTTGCGGTCCTTGGAAGTAATGTACTACTGTGGTGCTTTTGAACGCTTTTGCAATGTCTCACATATAGACATGTCTGCCGCAATATAAAGCTGGAGACACAAACTGAGACGCATATGACCAATTGAGGTATTCTAACCAAGTCATATTTAACCTGATGATACAAAACAAGACACGTTTCAATTGACAAATCTTATATTTTAGACGTGTCTTGCCCTGAGACATGACATGATCTTCTTAACTTTGTGGAGATTACTTGGGTAGAGTCGTGACTTTGCGTCCTACTGGAAAGTGTCCTAATACCGCGGGCCAAAACCGGCGTCACAAGACGCGTGTTAGATGGTTCTATTTCTTATGTCTTCTATTGTTGAAGAAGACATCCATAAGTATTGCGTGGTAGTAATAATGTTTGATAAGTCTAGGCATTTCAGATTTTGTATATATAACAACATCGAAGGAGCAACACAATCGCATAGTAATCACGACCGATGCTACAGGTATACGGTTGTGCGTGCTATGACTAGTAAGCTTTCAGGTTGCTAATGAGGAGTAAAGAATCCGGTGCTGGAATGAACATTTGAATGCGACATGCGTTAACGAATAACATTTGCGATCTTTAAAAAAATCACACCACGATCATTGAAGGAAACCGAAACTGAAACTGAAGGACATCAAATGTTCACACTGGTAAAATTGGCTCTCAATCTGCATGCCAATGAATCGAAAAACATTGGTAACAGTTTCCCGTGCTGGTTTAATAATTGTATGTGAAGTATGTATAATGTAAGTATATACCTCTTTACAATCTAAAATCATACACAAATCGGGAGGACATTTTCAGTAACCTCACATTTTTACGAAATAAATTGTATTAAATATGTTAATGCATATACATTTATGATAATTATTACTGAATAAATCTAAATAATTGCACGAATATTTAGATTTATTCCGTAAATGAATAATCCAAAAATAAATACACCAACCCTGATGAACATGACCAAATAACTTTTTAAATAGTTTAACCCTGATTGCACTTAGTCTACTCCTCTTTTGTAATTGACTGACTCTCTGATGACAGCTAGTCACTCGGCTATGTTCACTAGCGTTTCCATGGTGGCTTGTGCAAAATTGGTTTCCCAAACATCTTGCAAAGGTTGTTATGTACACTACCAGATTCCTACTGTACACTGCTGCCCAGCTACTTTAACGGTATGGTACGCACATAGGAATCATTGGGGTAAATTGTTTTTTTTTATAAGATGCACTATCTAATCCTGCACAATATGACACCACATTGAATCCAATGTGACCTCAAGAAGTAAAGTTACAAGCAATTGAATAGACGAAGGTCCAGTTTTAAAAGTGACAAACTGGCCTATACAAGGCGCAAAAGATTCCAAGAAGCGAAACAAAGAGACAGCACAGTTTCTTCAATGAAGCGTTATTTAAAGCAGTTTTTATTTCAGTTTTTACTTCTCTGTACTTTTCATTATTTAATTTTATTTCTCAGTTCTTTTGTTCCAGTTTTCTTTTGCTCCTTTTGTTTTAAATTAAAGTCAAACGCATAAATTAGCCATTCACCACTCTCAAACCAGTGGAGTTTTGAATAGGCCAGTTTGTCACTTTTAAAACTGGACCTTCGTCTAATCAAATGCTTGTAACTTTGCTTCTTGAAGTCACATTGGATTCATTGTGGTGTCATAATGTGCAGGATTAGATAGTGCATCTTATAAAAAACAAACAAATTTACCCCAATATTGTTCAGTTTGGAAATTGTGATTATTTTTCCAAGTGTAAGGATACTTTATTAGCTTTTATTGGCGCAGTATATGTACAGTACACACACTGGTACTAGATTGGTACAGCACTGGTACTCTTGAGTATCTACAAAGTAGCTGAGCAGCAGTGTACCTCTGGGTCGGCAGCAAAAGGAATATGGGCGTGTATGATTCAGTTAGTGTTAAGATGGAGACAAACATCATCTGGATACTTGTGAGAAACAGACTCACTAAAAACAACTAATATTATTCATTTGTCACTTAGCTGTTGTTTGTATTTAGTGATAAATACTTTTCAACAAATAAAAGGAAAAATCGACTTACTGACGCCACATTGACCAAGAACGTCTAGCCAAGTACACAAGGGAAGGATTTTACCGTTTAACGTAACTTTCCTATTAGTACAACAGTGGTTAATTTATTCCCTAGGATTGCCAATGATCAGGGCAGCCATTGGTTGATATTCGCGGTAATTCCTACGCGGAGTATTAAAATAACACCTGATTGCAACATTGGTACCTGCGTGGAATACATTAGCTTACATTCGACTCTCTTGCCGATAAAATATGGGTTATGTCATTCAACTCATGCACTCATCCAGAAATATGTCAATAAGAAAGCATGGTTTACCATCTTATTATTTTATTATGTTGAGATACAGTCCCGAAAAATGCACGTGTTATATCAGGCGGCGAGTGGCATGATAGAGCCGGCAACTTGTGAAAACGCCCGGTCGTATGGTATTTTCCATATACTCGGTTCATCGTTGGGGTTCACTATCGAACCCCAACGGTTTTAGCTTGTATTTATTAACATATGCCTATTTGTTTGTGATATTTCAAGCGTTTTAAAATTTCAAAATAATCCCATGCAAATACACGGTTGACGATGGAAATTTACTGAATTTAGAGAATGCACGGCGCACACCACCTTGTTATGAGACTCTCTATACGTAAATCTAAAATAATTTTTAAATTAACAGATGATAATTGTTGTCTTTGGTATCCTGTGGTATCCTATACATTACAGTGTAAGAACTATTACGATCCATCTAATTGGTCAGCGATGCTTTGTATCTTATTTTAGAAGAAGAGGTTTGGTGTTCAACGTTCAATGTGAACTAGTCCTAAGTTCACTAGCCCGAAAATATGGTTCGCTTGTCCCCAAAATAGTTCGCAAGTCCGAAACACAAAAAGTATTGGCTAGTCCGAAGGTTGGGGTAAGGGGTAAGGAGTAAGAGTACTAGTAAATAATAGCACTAGTACTAATAGCGCACCCTGGGACTAGCGAACCATATTGAACCAGTGAATGTAGACCGTCGTAGATAGTACGCCTGCTTAGCTTAATTTTGTCCGTATTGTGCCAAAGCCTCACAATAAAATAAATGTCGACATAACATATATGTATAAAAATAAAGCAGTATAATACTTGACTAAATAAATTCATCAGGTTTGTCCATTGGAACAAAACCAAAATTGAACTTACCATTGACGGTTTCGCCTATCATTAACGGTAGGCATCATCAGAATGATGGTTGTAGATCCTTACTTCCGGTTGGACGTATCACGACTGAAGAGGATGTATTGTCAGCCAGGAGAGGATCATACACGTGACTAAGGAAGTGGGCCCCTCGTCTCTGTTCATGATGTTGGGACCTCGTCTCCTGATCCAAATATATTCTTTGATTCTTCTTCTTTATAAGGAGGATGACGCCAACACAAGAAGAATCAAAGAATCCATTTGGATAACAGTATAATACTTTTAATGAATTCTGCAAATTGTATAATTCTCCAATGCCCTTTACCCTTAGCTTGATACAAATCAATACTGAGCGCATTAGATGAATATTTAATACGGTCTCGACACGATTACCGTCAGTAGGTCAATATATTTAATGAAATAATGGATGTGGATAAGGTGATGTGGAACGTGTAATATACCATATAATTGTATTTCATTGTTCTTTCAATAATCAGTATTATAGCTTAATATCATTCGGATGTCTTAATAAAAGCAATGTAGAGCATATCACATAATCTTAACAGAGGGTTTCAATCACATAAAGAATGTATTCGAAATTAATCTTCATTTCTTACACTACATAACTTTGGTCATTCCAACTGTGTGCATGCTGTACGCTTCATTTTGTATTAAATTTAAAGCTATCAATTGTTGAGCACGTAATTCAAGTTAATAGGTTGCTGGAACCTTGTACCGGCGATATGATTTAAGAACCACCCAGCGCGTCAAGTCTTGTAAGCAAATTCTGAATTAAAAAAAGTACAATATGTTCGCTTTGAACTTGAAAGTAATTTAAAACTTCACACTTGTTCAGTCGCCCACCATTTTATTAACGAATTATTAAGTTCTTTTTTGTTTACGTAACCAGAATAAAAGCAACTGTCTTCGTTATCTTTGTACACTGCATCAAAAAGTATACAGTAGTTGAAGTAATCACAACCAGCGAATGATAGTGACATATGTTTAGAGCATAATAATATTGCTTTAAAGATTTAGAATAATAGTCATGCAAATTAAGAACACCTTGATCGTTTAGTTGACTACAATATACGGATGAAAAGATGTGAACCAGACCAGAGATATTTAATAGACATTTAATGGATGATTTGCTCCCTAAAATCGCATAATAAAGATAAAGATAAAGAACGGGAAACTTTATTGTAAAAAGATTTGTTTAAATTTTAGATTTAATAAATCTTTAGCTAGTACATAATACGGTAGCAGAAAAACTACGAAAGCCACTGCTCTTTCGTATTCAAAACATCTGAACACAGTGCAGCGTTGTAATTATCTAGTCTCGGAGTGTAGAATATAAAAAGGAAACGAAAGTATTCTATTTTGGAGAATATACGTGTTAGTTCTTCAAACAGTTCATTCCTTCTGCTGGGAAACATCCTCATTGAGGCTGTATCTACCTATAGACGAATCTAACGAGCCAAGTCATGGTCAGGATTTGGTCGGCCATTATTGGGCCGTAGTGTTGTGACTGCCCAATTGGGTGGATTAAAGCCGCTTAAAATCGATGTTACATTCTATTGTGTTGTAAACTGTCATCATTCTTTTGTCTACGTGTAACACGGGTAATAGAATGCAATTTTAGGTGAAATGGAGCCGACGGGGACCCAGCTCTGGCTGCCATTGAGGTGTAGGAATGCGTGAAATTGGATTTGTCTATACAATATCCTATTATCTCTTGGAGGATACAAGTGCAACAAAAAGTTGTATGTTGTTTCTTGATCAAAATAGATTCTGTGGTAATCTGTTCAGTGGTGTAACGAAGCCCGATAAGGCGACATTATGTGCATAATAAGAAACAGGTACTCATCATGCTCATTGCATATATAATACTAGTATGTCGCAATGTGGTCGTCACACCTACCTGTCATGCGTATTTATTCATTATACTCTTTTGAGTAGGCTAGAGATATTGATCTTGATTATTGTAAATAAAAGCTGTGCCCTTACCTGAAAAGGGTCGTATGGATGTGTGATCATGATCATACTACGTAGATGAAAAAAGATATCGAAATGTCGTGTACCAATATAAATGTAAACCGAATGCAATGGCAGTAGTTAATTTGGTTTTATGTAATTTATGCTTCGTATTTTTAATTCAACACTTGATACAAAATGTTTAAAACATTGAACGTAATCTTGGGACGGGGTTGAAGGTTGCATATTTCAGTGACTTTGTCAAAAGCAACATGTGGCAGTAAAAGAATATAAAAATATTTGCAGTTAACCAGCTTTTGGTCATGTTATTTTAATTAACTTGTCAAGAGCTCACATCGAGCTACATCGCATCTCTATAATTTCATCTATGTGTTAATTTGAAAACAAGCCACGTTGTATATATTTATTTCTGATAGCTTAGACGATGTCACAATATACCAGGGACATCAACCTGCAAGGCTAATCAAGTAGAGCTACGCGGTTATTCGCTAACTAAAGCTCTTTTCCCAAACGTCCCTCTTAGCAAGAGAGCCACCGAAATTAAGTAGTATTTGTGCGTCGAAAAGTGTATCGTGTACCCCGTGGTAGTACACAGTGATATCATTTGAATTACACTCAAAATATTGTTCTATATACTTTGATTCAAGAGAGATACATAGAAGAATTTGGCTAATGGTAAAAGCCTTGCGGAAACAAAATACGTTAGAACGGATAAATCAATGAAACTACCAATGTCGCCTCTGCTGCTTGTGGTTTCCGGATATACTCTATGGAGAAAGAATCATAAATGGTTATCCTTGACGATTTCGTGATTCAGAGTACCAATTGTACATAGAAGTAAAATACAAGTATGCAAATCTTTTTACCACAAAAGAAGAACTATCACAATACCCAATATGCCAGAGTAGGACCGTAGCAACATAACCGATACGCCATATCGCAGCAAATGTATCAAACTAGAGAGTGTTTGGGATGACTAAATACGGTATTGTTTTTGTTAATTTTGGTTAATCATTGTCTTAAATACCAACTCAGCTTATCGAGACATACTTTAAAAGCTTCATATCATATCAAAAAAAAAATTTTTAAATAATAATATGCACGATAAACGTTAAGTTGTATGATATACATCTTAGTAATTAAATATCTATGTAGATTTTACCTCTGAGTGAAAATCTTCTTTAGCCTCAAGATGATAAGAACAAAACGCATTCTTAAGGTTACACGAAGAAACGTATAAAAAACGTATAAAAGACGTATAAAGTTGTTCTCTAAAAACGCGTTTTCTCAGCAATCAAATATCGCAGTGAGTCAAATGTTGGTGCATGGACGTATCTTAACATTATTTTTGTGTCTTTATACACATTTTTAGAATCCGTTTGAAAATCCTTCGTTTAAATCATTTTTACGCACCGTGTTCACAAGATCAAAAACACGTTCCATGCAGTTTTTTTCAAATATTCGCTCCGTATAAAACTACGCCCAGTGATTGTTTTCTCCTTTTTTGTATTGAACTACAAATCGACCAAAGAAATAATGTTGCCATGGGGAAGAACCAAAAACAGTACCGATTAAATTTTATTAGCCCGTTTTGGGGAACAATTTTCGAGAATCTTGTACCACAAAACACTGTTATGTTACATTATCGATATCTGGATTGTGGAACATTAATTTTGATTTCTAACTGCCTACATTATTTCTCAAAAGTATGTCGATTCCTTTCCCATTTGAATTTCACTCCAAATTTAAGCTACTTTTGCAAAAATCGAGGTTTTTCGCCATCGATACCTCCGACATTTACAGCGGTGATGAGATTGTTTATCATAAGAGCCTGGTATGCACTATTCCATAATAGTCAGTTTGAGATCAATCGATTTCACAGATCACTCAGTTGCTCAATCGGTTAGCGCGCTGTTGTCACGTTCGACTATGTAATACTATAGTTTTGAGCTGGAAAACTTTGGTACGTGTTCGAGTCCCTATGTGGTCCATTCCATCTATTTTATTTTATTTTTCTCTCACTTTTTTCTTTTTTCTTGTTCGTTTCTTTCTTTCTTTCTGACTGCAGCGATTGATTGTTTTTGCCCGTTTTTTTTCATTATATAATTCATGAATTTTTAGGCTATAGGCCTACTAGTCTAGGCGCGGCCTATGAATATATTTTTACAAGTTAGATTAACAAAATATTGGTTGTTGGTTTTGTTACTGTTGTTGTAGTTATTGTTGTAGGCCTATATATTGCATAATCAGGGTATAAATAGGCATACTAGGGCTAGTATAGCCTATAGAAGCATTGATTTATTTCACGACAGATATCATCCAGGATAATTTTAAAAATTGAAAAGTTTAGAAAATTCAAAGGAAAATTTGCCGAAAACGGCTGCCCACAATCACCCCCCCCCCCCCATATCAGCCCATATGGACCTATCATGGTCGCCCCTTCCCTATCCCTGCAACATATAGGATGACTCACGAGCCGCGGTTTGTCCGTGTTCTAGTTCAGATTGATACACTATTGTACGCGTGAGTTCATTCTTTTCTGCATGGCTGTTTCCATTATTAACTTCCGCCCCTCTGGAATCAAGCCTTGAAAATCAATTGCATTTAACCTTAAGAATAATTAGATGCCTGAATTCAGTGCCAATAGCGTAAGTTGGCACAACTCGTTTTCTCCTCTTGTACTTACCTCATTGCCCAAGAGATTCAAAATGAATAACATACAATAACTAATCTAAACTAAATTTGTTCTTCGATTTGGAAAACAAACTTTATTATAAAATTTACACTCAAAATAACGATTATGACAGTGCCGTAAAATACGAAATCTTTCTACTTAACTGATGCATGCACCTTTGAGGTTTGAGCAGTTTGAACAAAATGATCCCATAGCAAAGATTACATCAAGTTCGTAGCAGCGGAATGAAATGTGAAAGGAGATTATTTGAAAATATGTGCAGAATGGAGCGGGAAAGGAAAGGCGTATAACAGAATTAGCCTGTTCATGTCACAAAAAATCCGAGCATTGTCAACAAACAACAGGACTTGCAATTGCCTAAAAGCAAACCGCTAGCGTTTTTATTACTTTCCATTTTGGTTGAAAATATAATCCACGCGCTCATCTATTTTGGAATTATAACTCAAACGTGTATTTAAAATTAACCAAAATCATACCACTCGGTACCGAATTCCATCAATATAAATATTCATAACCAGGCTAATGGTACCGAAGTATTCATGTTAAAACAAGTTGAAGGTTAATGACATTTACAGCCTTAATGTTACACTTACACTTACAGGATTGATGGGATTAATTATAGGTTTAAGCCTTTTTAGCTTTTTCCGCTTTCTTTCCAGTGCTGATCAATATTTCCTTTAAACTGGTTTGTAGTATTCACTCTCACAACATCTTTAGGAAGGTTATTCCACACATCCCCAATCGCCGGGAGAAGAAGAACTTTTCTTCAGCTGCCTTTTGAAGTTGTGACCCCTAGTGCCTGTGTTGTGAGACATGGTGAAAAACTGATCTGGTTGGATATCTTCTAAGCCGTTGAGAATTTTGAAGACCTCGATCAAGTCACCTCTCAGTCGCCTGATCTGCAAGGGATACAGGTTCAGTTCTTCAAGTCTTTCTTGGTAGGGCTTCTCCCTCAGACTTGGAATCAATTTGGTAGCTCTTCTCTGGATTTTCGCAATGGCTTTAATGTCTTTCACCAGGTAGGGGTTCCACGCCTGCACACAGTATTCTACATGTGGGCGAATGCATGCCTTATACAAGATAGGGAAGCTCTACAAACTATGCAATATCAGATGAAACACATTAACTGCGAAGCTGGCGAAAACTTCCGGTAATGTTTATTTTAACAATACATAAAACATCACAATACTTTTTTCCATCTTGATTAAATCCATATCATAATTATTTTCTTACCAGAGAAAATGTAATATTACCTGCGGCTGCGTCAAAAAGATATACGATTAACCTAAACTTGCATCTGTATCACATCACGCATGATATCACCCCTTATATTACGCAAATATTTTCAAGGACCTAAAAAAAGACCAACATTTTGAAGTCCAAATATCCATAGTTTGTCGGTGTATTGTCATGCCAAGTCCTCAAAAAATCGGTATAATATACTAAACAAGACATCGCAAGTTTAGCGCTCACAGGATGTTAGCTACGGAGGGTATATAGGAACCTTTCGACGTTTACAAAGGATTTACTTTCCGAGGACGCGTGTCTCTGGCTTTGTCGTGCACGAGTTCCTCGTTGTGTTGGGTTGTTTGTTGGGTTCCTCTGAAGTAATGTACTGCGCTGTATTACACGGTGTCTGCGCAAGCCTTTGGTAATAGTGTCTCACAAATAAATAATTGTAAGACACAAGATAAGAAACATATTCCTAATTAACAATTGACAAATATTCAATTTGACAAAAACATGTGGTTAGTCTGAACCTTGTGGAAATTACTTAATTATAAACAAAATGTAACAGACCACGTCTGTGATCTTTAAAATAAATCACACAACGATCTTTGAAGGCATCAAAATAATGTTCACACTGGTAAATAGTGTGCAGACTAATGAATCGAAAAACATTGGTAACAGTTTTCTGGGCCGTTTTCACATGTAAAGTATGAATGTTAGGACACCTAAACTGGGCTCAAAAAGAAACTTATAATTTTTCACAAGGTCATATTTTAAAATCCTGTCCATAAAAATTAATCAAAATTGCACACAGGGTTACTTAAATACTCTACTCTAAACACTGGTCAGTAACCAAACAGTTGTCCAACTGACACAACAGCAAAATGCACTTTATATACTTCTGTACAATCTGAGATCATACACATAATGTGAGGACATTTTCAGTAACCTCACATTTTTACTAAATAAATTGCATTAAATATGTTAAGGTGTGTACATATATGTGTGTTTATATATGACCAAAACAGCAGTAGCCTTATCCCCATGGTGGTATATTACCCAAACAGTATGCATTGTTCTATGGGTCGTTGTGATACACATTTGTATTTATAATATCCACTTGTTATCTGATTGTTTAAGTGATAGGTTTGCATGTTAGGTAGGAAACAGCATATGTGATGTGATCAAGCAAAAATTAGTCATATGTCGCTCAAAATCAAGATTCAGTTTTATCGTATGTGTCAAATTGGACTTACTGTTACCATGGTCAGAGGTGGTGTTCTGAACAAATAAACAAGCCCTTTCGCAATTTCAGATCAAAGTGCATTGTGGGTACTAGTAATAGCCATGAGAGAAAAGAGAGATAAACATCTCAATCTCCTCCATTGACGAAGCGCGTGATGAACCGCGCCTGAAAGGGATTCCCCGATGATTTTGCATTCCCGCTTTCACAATAGCAGTTTCTTGCTAGCTCATCAATACTTTCCATGTCTTCTGCAAGTGTTCAGAACACATCAAGACCCAAAATGTGAAAAACACACATGTTTTTTACAAAGTGCAAAGTTCACTCTCATTGATATACTGTGGCGAGTCTTCAATGTTTATCCAGTGGCGTAGATTTCTTTTTGACATTGGAGGGGGAGGGGATGTGGTTGGGAAAATTTCTGAAGTAGAGTGAATCCAGCACCTTTTGGCGACAAAATAAGTGTATGGTACAAATGCGTGAAAAATTTTGGCATATTGAAGCTAATGATGAAATATGGTGCAAAAGTGTAATATATTCGCGCGAAGCTAAAATGGCCAAATATGAGGTTAATTTGGTCAGAAACCCACAAACAGACGTCAACATTACTGGAGGGGATGGTTGTATGGACCATCATCCTCTGACAAAATATGGGTGGGGGGGGGGGGTTATCCCCCATCCCACCGGGATCTACGCCTATGTGTTTATCTCCAATTAATTCCGAGCATATTACCCACAGTGTAACTTGATCTGAAATTGCGAAAGGGCATATACAAAGAAAGTTGAATACTATTATTCCAAAATCTATATTAGTGACAAATGACTCATGGCTTAATCACACCACATATTTCTGATAAATCGGACCACCGAGCTAGTATTGACCTACATAAAACCACACATTATTTCCTCTATTCCCGAATAGTTATTATATTAATGTTACATACATCAGCACAGGATATAAATACTTGTTCATAGGAAGTAAAATAATATTCTCACACGCACTGGGTTTCCCCTTAATGATAAATCAAGTCTCTATGACTTGTGTTCACTGGTGTTGCTCTGTTTAATACATACTTGCTGTTAATAAAGTTTTCATTATGATGTTCTCACTGATCTACCTGTTTCTTGTTCTAATTTCAACTGTGGAATCATCTGGTGAATTTATCTTCCCAAAAGGATTACCATGTAAAGTACACAGCAGGACAACATAAGACTGTAGCAATAGGAAACTGACCAGTATTCCACCGATGAAAGAGGACAATGTCAAGAGTTTAACTTGGGTTATAATCCACTTAAAACTGTCAATGGAACCAGTTTTATTCATCTCACTTCACTTGAAGAATTAGATTTGAGCCACAATTCTGCGAATTATGTCGAGTTTGAAACAGATCTGTCCCTGCGAGTGTTGGACTTAACCTACAACATGATTCTCAATATCGGCAATGATACATTTAAAGGACTGGACAATCTGGAATCCCTAGATCTAAGCCACCAAAGGTATACTATATAAAACGTACCTACCTTACATTAGATGGAAGATCATTTCACTCAACTACATCATTGAAAAAGCTAGATATGGCCGACACTGGTTTGTCCAGTCTACCGCCATCAGTGTTCTGTGGATTACATGAGATGCAGAAGCTTGATATATCCTGGAATTCAATAGCTTCTTTATCTGATCAAGTTTTCCGAGGTCTGACCAATTTAACTCACTTGAGTATGAACGATAATTATATTCGTTGGAGCATACCAGCTACACTGTTTAAATACCTCATCAGTCTGGAATATTTAGATCTATCTTGGATTGCCATATCAAGATTACCAGATACATTATTTGCGGGTCTAAGCCATCTGAGGTATTTAGACATTTCTTCCAACTATTTAACCTCTACGCCATGTAAAGCAATAGAAAGCCTCCAAATGTTATCAACGCTGTACATGGCTTATAATAAATTTGACTATGTAACTTGTGCTATTGGTAATATGACTAATCTCAAAGAGCTGTCGGTATCAAATTCTAAACGATATAGCCCACGTTATATTGAATATTGGAATGAATCTAAATGGTCGGAACTAATCACAAGATTACCAGCTTCACTGTCTAGTCTGTACCTAACGGTGCATTGGGAGAGTGCATTTCAAACTGTGAGGGCTGAATCATTATTGAACTCATCCGTGACATCATTGGGAATTTCCTATTGTGTTATGCATAGATTTGAAGATGATGCCTTTAGTATGTTTCCAAATGTACACACTTTGAGTGCTTATATTAACGATTACTGTGTCTCTTATGATAAACCTAACATATCCAGATCCGGATCCAGATATGCTTTTCGCAGTTTATCACATACGAAGTCACTAGATCTCAGTAGCAATCGTCTCACTGAATTCCCTTATAAAGCACTGGGAGTGCTTGCTGACTCATTAAAACACCTGGATTTGAGCAACAATAACATAATGGATATATCATCTGATAAGCAGTATATCAATTTACAATTGGAATCCTGACTGTCTCACATAACCCAATTGGTGAATTTAACCTAAGTTCATTCAGCAAGCTAACTGATGTGTATTTAAAAGACATTAAGAGCGATAGTATTTGGATGCATGGCATCAGTACAACCCTCAGATCTATTTATATTTCAGCTGACAAAACTAGAGCTACAGTTTACTATGCTATCTCTATGCCATTGTGTACAAGAGCACCTGGACTAAGGAAAATAACATTCAATTAACTGTCCTTCCGCAATGATACATATCAATTTGTATGGGGTACATGTTTACATCTCATTTCACTTGCCATATCAGACTCAAAGGGAAATATTTTTGATAAACAAAAACTGTCCCATTTTCCTCACTTAGAAACCCTGACATTATCAAACTGCAATTTGTCATCAATTGACCAATTTCTTCTCGAGAGTCCCAGTCTACGATATTTAAATATGAGTAGCAATAACATAGTCAGCATTGATGGAAATGACTTTTCCTCACTGGTAAATCTCACTCACATAGATCTCAGTTATAATAAACTAGAAAATTTGTCAGAAATGCAACTTCATTACATGTCAAATCTGGGGTCCCTTAATTTGGAAACAAACTTGCCAATTTGAACAGTTTGAAAGGTCTCCATAGTCTACAAACACTTATTGTGTCTTTCAATGCACTGACTACACTCCCTACCTTTTTGATGAAACCTACATACCACTTACAGTATGTTGACTTTGGGAACAATTCATTTACTTGTTCATGTGATATAAAGCCCCTGCAAGACTGGATACTGACAGATGAGAGAACATACATAGATCCAAAGCTACAATACCTTTGTATGTCTCCTGCAGTCTATTATGCACTTGGTATCACACGATTTAATTTAGACTGCAGTACTAGTCTGCCAATTGCATACTACATTATCATCAGTAGCTCATCAGGTCTGCTTGTAATTTGTGTCATAGCTGCTTCCATTTACAAGAAATATCGATGGCGCATACATTACAGATTCTGGGTGTTCTTTTATCAGAGAAGATATCAGCAATATTTAGACAATGACGATGATGCTGATATCATGAATAGCGATGATGAGGATGATGTTGATGGCAGATATGAAGCACCGATTATGCGACGTCGCTATCATGCTTATGTTGTCTATCACAGGGAAAATCAGGTATGGATAGATGACCAACTCACCCCAAACATTGAAGATGGACAAGAACAGTTTCGTCTTTGTATGAAAGAAAGAGGCGATATTCCAGCAGGACACTATATTCTCAATGCCATATGCCACGGTATTTATAAAAGCCGCAAAACTATTGCAGTTTTATCAGAAAATTTCATGGATGATGGATGGTGTCATTATCAGCTACAGATTGCACAAATGCGATTGGTTAGAGACAATGATGATGTACTCATTCTTGTTCAGATTGGAGAAATTCCTGAGGACAAAAAGACAATGTTGCTTCGTCAGATATTACGCAACAAGGAAGTGTTAAAGTGGACAGAAGATCCAATTGGACAAAAGTTGTTCTGGAATCACTTGAGGATGGAACTACGTAAACCAGCGCGAGTGGATCGTAGATTTGAACAAATTTGAAACATAATTCATCAAAAGATTATTGTTTTAAGAGATTTCCAGAATTAATACTAGTCTGACCACAATGATTGTAAAATAATCTGATATTATATAGCCTTTTGATATTTCTATTTTACTTAAAGAGTTGTGTACATATTGAAGGGGATATATAAAGGATATAAATTACTACTCTTGGAGTTCCTTAGATCTATTGATATGGCCAAAAAGATGGATGATTTCCACGTAATTGTTGGGGACCTTTTTAATCAAAACTGGCCTTTCTTTTTAGACCGCTTCCGACATACCAAATCTTTATTCACTTAAACCAACACATCTTAACAAACAAAAATCACATTTTAATCAAATAACTTTTATTTTGTGACCAAGATTTAAGAGTATAAAAAGGGGTAATTCCAATATCCTGGCACGTAAGATAACAGAGATGTGATGATGGAGGTAAAACTTTTTGAATGACCCTCGCATGATCACAAAACAATGCAGAAATGTGTCTACATGCATGGTATAACCTCAAATGGACAGAAAAGTTTAAAAATTAATGTTTCTCTTTCCCTGTACCACTACTTTTTGTATAAATGTAACAATAGTTGAATAACAGTTGTATTTTAATCACAGTTTCAAAATATTTTCTATGGATACTGCCGTTTTAATTTTTTGGGATTAGTCAACAGAAATGGCAGAAAAAAACAGACTACACATTATAAATAAACTAAAGCCTTTCCAGTCAAAGATGGTTATATGAGCTGGAAGTTTGTGGTCTACTACTATTCCAAAAAGCAGCATTTACCATACTTTAATTTTCGAGAAAATCTAAAATATGCAAAAATACCTCATTTCAGCCTCTTATTTCCCTTAAAAACGACTCTTTTTCAGCCAGTGACCAGTAGATCATTGATTTTATGCTAATGCTGTTACGTAATCAAGTGTGTGATATAATTTTTACATGGGTTGCTTAAAAGACAAATGTACAGAGTTTATGTGATCATAGAGAAAGTCAATTCTCCTTAATTAATGACCGCCCCTCGTAGCTAAAAATTATTCGGATGTCTTACAACTTCATTTCTATCTTATTCCGTTCACAGCCTTCATCTTTGCATTTGTTTTGATCATTTATTTTGCTGACTTTAATAGCGTGACGAACGCAACGCGTACTGTACGCTAGCAACTACGCGCCTGGCGCAGGGTGTCGCCCGCGCGTACACGCGGTCCATCGCGGCTGGGCGTGAATATTTATATTTCAGCATCTGCATGTCTATATTATTATCAAAATATTATATAAATTATGGTCTCATCAGTCACAGCCTTCATCTTCTTCTTCTTATATGATACAATTCAGTTGAGCAATTTCATTTCTATAAAAGTCCCATCACATCCTTGATCTTCGTTTTTTTATAGAACATCAATCATAAATCTCATCCGCCACATCCTTGATCTTATCTTTTTATATCAAACGATTCACTTTAACAATTTACTAATATTCACATTACATCTTTGATCTTCGAGTTTTTGTAAAACATCAATGACAAATCTCATCCGCCACATCCTTGATCTTCATCTTTTTATATGACACTATTCATTTTATCAAATTCCTAATATTCAAATTGCATCCTTGATCTTCGAGTTTTTATAGGACATCAATGACAAATCTTATCCGCCACATCCTTGATCTTCATCTTTTTATATCAAACGATTCACTTTAACCATTTCCTAATATTCACATTACATCCTTGATCTTCGTGTTTTTTAGAACATCAATGACAAATCAAATCCCCAACATCCTTGATCTTCATCTTTTGTATGATACGATTAACTTTAACAATATCCTAATATTCACATCCTTGATCTTCGAGTTTTTATAGAACATCAATGACAAATCTCATCCGCCACATCCTTGATCTTCATCTTTTGTTTGATACGATTTACTTTAACAATTTCCGAATATTCAAATTACATTCTTGATCTTCGAGCTTATATAGGACCTCAGTGACAAATCTCATCCATCACATCCTCGATCTTCATCTTTTTCTATGAAACGATTCACTTTACCACTTTCCTAATATTCACATCCTTGATCTTCGAGTTTTTATAGAACGTCAATGACAAATTTCATCCGCCACATCCTTAATCTTCATCTTTTATATGAAATGATTCATTTTAACAATTTCTTAATATTTACATTACATCGTTGATCTTCGAGTTTTTATAGAACGGCAATGACAAATCTCATCCGCCACATCCTTGATCTTCATCTTTTTATATGAAACAATTCACTTTAACAATTTCCAAATATTTACATTACGTCCTTGATCTTCGAAATTTTAAAGGACATCAATGATCAATCTCATTCGTCACACCATGACATCCTTGATCTTTGGGGCTTCTATTTAACAAAATTACAACTTCATTTCTATCTTATTCCGTTCACAGCCTTCATCTTTGCATTTGTTTTGATCATTTATTTTGACTTTAACAGCGTGACGAACGCAGCGCGTACTGTACGCTAGCAACTACACGACTGGCGCAGG
Organism: Amphiura filiformis; assembly: GCF_039555335.1. Lineage (NCBI taxonomy): Eukaryota > Metazoa > Echinodermata > Ophiuroidea > Amphilepidida > Amphiuridae > Amphiura > Amphiura filiformis. The sequence continues at coordinate 39,957,623 of NC_092630.1, forward strand.
GTGTCGTCCATCGCGGCTGGGCATGAATATTTATATTTCAGCATCTGCATGTCTATATTATTATCAAAATATTATATAAATTATGGTCTCATCAGTCACAGCCTTCATCTTCTTCTTCTTATATGATACAATTCAGTTGAACAATTTCATCTCTATAAAAGTCCCATCACATCCTTGATTTTCGTGGTTTTTTTTATAGAACATCAATGACAAATCTCATCCGCCACATCCTTGATCTTATCTTTTTATATCAAACGATTCACTTTAACAATTTCCTAATATTCACATTACATCCTTGATCTTCGAGCTTATATAGGACCTCAATGACACATCTCATCCGCCACATCCTTGATCTTCATCTTTTTCTATGAAACGATTCACTGTAAGAATTTCCATTTAATCACATTATTGATCTTCGTGTTTTTATAGAACATCAATGACAAATCGCATCCGCCACATCCTTGGTCTGCACCCTTTTATATGAAACGATTCACTTTAATAATTTCTTAGTATTTACATTATATTCTTTATCTTCGAGTTTCAATAACAAATCTCATCTGCCACATCCTTGATCTTCATCGTTTTATATGAAACGATTTACTTTAACAATTTCCAAATATTCACATTACATCCTTGATCTTCGAGTTTTTATAGAACATCAATGACAAATCTAATTCTCCACATTCTTGATCTTCATCTTTTTATATGAAACGATTCACTTTAACAATTTCCTAATATTCACATAACATCCTTGATCTTCATCTTTTTATATGATACTACATTATATTCTTGATCTTCGAGCTTATATAGGTCGACCTCAATGACAAATCTCATCCGCCACATCCTTGATCTTCATCTTTTTATATCAAACGATTCACTTTAACAATTTCATAATATTCACATAACATCCTTGATCTTCGAGCTTATATAGGACTTCAATGAAAAATCTCATCCGCCACATCCTTGATCTTCATCTTCTTCTATGAAACGATTCACTTTAACAATTTCCTAATATTCACATCTTTGATCTTCAAGTTTTAGAACATGAATGAAAAATCTCATACGCCATATCCTTGATCTTCATCTTCTTCTATGAAACGATTCACTTTATCAATTTCCTAATATTCACATCTTTGATCTTCAAGTTTTAGAACATCAATGACAAATCTCATCCGCCACATCTTTCATCTTTTTCATCTTTTTCACTTTAACAATTTCCTAATATTCACATAACATCCTTGATCTTCGAGCTTATATAGGACTTCAATGAAAAATCTCATCCGCCACATCCTTGATCTTCATCTTCTTCTATGAAACGATTCACTTTATCAATTTCCTAATATTCACATCTTTGATCTTCAAGTTTTAGAACATCAATGACAAATCTCATCCGCCACATCCTTGATCTTCATCTTTTTATATGATACTCTTCACTTTAACAATTTCCTAATATTCACATTACATCCTTGATCTTTGAGTTTTTATAGGACATCAATGACAAATCTCATCCGCCACATCCTTGATCTTCATCTTTTTATATCAAACGATTCACTTTAACAGTTTCCTAATATTCACATTACATCCTTGATCTTCGAGTTTTTTTAGAACATCAATGACAAATCTCATCCGCCACATCCTTGATCTTCATCTTTTGTTTGATACGATTCACTTTAACAATTTCCTAATATTCACATGCTTGATCTTCAAGTTTTTATAGAACGTCAATGACAAATTTCATCCACCACATCCTTGGTCTTCATCCTTTTATATGAAACGATTCACTTTAATAATTTCTTAGTATTTACATTATATTCTTTATCTTCGAGTTTCAATAACAAATCTCATCTGCCACATCCTTGATCTTCATCGTTTTATATGAAACGATTTACTTTAACAATTTCCAAATATTCACCTTACATCCTTGATCTTCGAGTTTTTATAGAACATCAATGACAAATCTAATTCTCCACATTCTTGATCTTCATCTGTTTATATGAAACGATTCACTTTAACAATTTCCTAATATTCACATAACATCCTTGATCTTCATCTTTTTATATGATACTACATTATATTCTTGATCTTCGAGCTTATATAGGTCGACCTCAATGACAAATCTCATCCGCCACATCCTTGATCTTCATCTTTTTATATCAAACGATTCACTTTAACAATTTCATAATATTCACATTACATCCTTGATCATCGAGTTTTTATAGAACATCAATGACAAATCTAATTCTCCACATTCTTGATCTTCATCTTTTTCACTTTAACAATTTCCTAATATTCACATAACATCCTTGATCTTCGAGCTTATATAGGACTTCAATGAAAAATCTCATCCGCCACATCCTTGATCTTCATCTTCTTCTATGAAACGATTCACTTTATCAATTTCCTAATATTTACATCTTTGATCTTCAAGTTTGAGAACATCAATGACAAATCTCATCCGCCACATCCTTGATCTTCATCTTTTTATATGATACTCTTCACTTTAACAATTTCCTAATATTCACATTACAACCTTGATCTTTGAGTTTTTATATGACATCAATAACAAATCTCATCCGCCACATCCTTGATCTTCATTTTCTTTCTATGAAACGATTCACTGTAAGAATTTCCTATTAATTACATCTTTGATCTTCGAGTTTTTGTAAAACATCAATGACAAATCTAATCCCCCACATCTTTGATCTTCATCTTTTTGTATGATACGATTCACTTTAACAATTTCCTAATATTCACATTACATCCTTGATCTTCGAGCTTATATAGGACCTCAATGACAAATCTCATCCGCCACATCCTTGATCTTCATCTTTTTCTATGAAACGATTCACTGTAAGAATTTCCTATTAATCACATCATTGATCTTCGTGTTTTTATAGAACATCAATGACAAATCGCATCCGCCACATCCTTGGTCTTCACCCTTTTATATGAAACGATTCACTTCAATAATTTCTTAGTATTTACATTATATTCTTTATCTTCGAGTTTCAATAACAAATCTCATCTGCCACATCCTTGATCTTCATCGTTTTATATGAAACGAATCACTTTAACAATTTCCTAATATTCACATCTTTGATCTTCAAGTTTTAGAACATCAATGACAAATCTCATCCGCCACATCCTTGATCTTCATCTTCTTCTATGAAACGATTCACTTTAACAATTTTCTAATATTCACATCTTTGATCTTCAAGTTTTAGAACATCAATGACAAATCTCATCCGCCACATCCTTGATCTTCATCTTTTTATATGATACTCTTCACTTTAACAATTTCCTAATATTCACATTACATCCTTGATCTTTGAGTTTTTATAGGACATCAATGACAAATCTCATCCGCCACATCCTTGATCTTCATCTTTTTATATCAAACGATTCACTTTAACAATTCCCTAATATTCACATTACATCCTTGATCTTCGTGTTTTTTTAGAACATCAATGACAAATCTAATCCCCAACATCCTTGATCTTCATCTTTTTTATGATACGATTATCTTTAACAATATCCTAATATTCACATCCTTGATCTTCGATTTTTTATAGAACATCAATGACAAATCTCATCCGTCACATCCTTGATCTTCATCTTTTTGTTTGATACGATTCACTTTAACAATTTCCTAATATTCACATCCTTGATTTTCAAGTTTTTATAGAACGTCAATGACAAATTTCATCCGCCACATCCTTAATCTTCATCTTTTTATATGAAATGATTCACTTTAACAATTTCTTAATATTCACATTACATCGTTGATCTTCGAGTTTTTATAGAACATCAATGACAAATCTAATTCTCCACATTCTTGATCTTCATCTTTTTATATCAAACGATTCACTTTAACAATTTCCTAATATTCACATTACATCCTTGATCTTTGAGTTTTTATAGGACATCAATGACAAATCTCATCCGCCACATCCTTGATTTTCATCTTTTTGTTTGATACGATTTACTTTAACAATTTCCGAATACTCAAATTACATTCTTGATCTTCGAGCTTATATAGGACCTCAGTGACAAATCTCATCCATCACATCCTCGATCTTCATCTTTTTCTATGAAACGATTCACTTTACCACTTTCCTAATATTCACATCCTTGATCTTCGAGTTTTTATAGAACGTCAATGACAAATTTCATCCGCCACATCCTTAATCTTCATCTTTTATATGAAATGATTCACTTTGACAATTTCTTAATATTTACATTACATCGTTGATCTTCGAGTTTTTATAGAACGGCAATGACAAATCTCATCGGCCCCATCCTTGATCTTCATCTTTTTATATGAAACAATTCACTTTAACAATTTCCAAATATTTACATTACATCCTTGATCTTCGAAATTTTAAAGGACATCAATGATCAATCTCATTCGTCACACCATGACATCCTTGATCTTTGGCGCTTCTATTTAGCAAAATTACAACTTCATTTCTATCTTATTCCGTTCACAGCCTTCATCTTTGCATTTGTTTTGATCATTTATTTTGACTTTAACAGCGTGACGAACGCAGCGCGTACTGTACGCTAGCAACTACACGACTGGCGCAGGGTGTCGCCAGCGCCTACACGCGGTCCATCGCGGCTGGGCATGAATATTTATATTTCAGCATCTGCATGTCTATATTATTATCAAAATATTATATAAATTATGGTCTCATCAGTCACAGCCTTCATCTTCTTCTTCTTATATGATACAATTCAGTTGAACAATTTCATCTCTATAAAAGTCCCATCACATCCTTGATTTTCGTGTTTTTTTTATAGAACATCAATGACAAATCTCATCCGCCACATCCTTGATCTTATCTTTTTATATCAAACGATTCACTTTAACAATTTCCTAATATTCACATTACATCTTTGATCTTCGAGTTTTTGTAAAACATCAATGACAAATCTAATCCCCCACATCTTTGATCTTTATCTTTTTGTATGATACGATTAACTTTAACAATTTCCTAATATTCACATTACATCCTTGATCTTCGAGCTTATATAGGACCTCAATGACAAATCTCATCCGCCACATCCTTGATCTTCATCTTTTCTATGAAACGATTCACTGTAAGAATTTCCATTTAATCACATCATTGATCTTCGTGTTTTTATAGAACATCAATGACAAATCGCTTCCGCCACATCCTTGGTCTTCACCCTTTTATATGAAACGATTCACTTTAATAATTTCTTAGTATTTACATTATATTCTTTATCTTCGAGTTTCAATGACAAATCTCATCCGCCACATCCTTGATCTTCATCTTTTTCTATGAAACGATTCACTGTAAGAATTTCCATTTAATCACATCATTGATCTTCGAGTTTTTATAGAACATCAATGACAAATCTAATTCTCCACATTCTTGATCTTCATCTTTTATATGAAACGATTCACTTTAACAATTTCCTAATATTCACATAACATCCTTGATCTTCATCCTTTTATATGATACTACATTATATTCTTGATCTTCGAGCTTATATAGGTCGACCTCAATGACAAATCTCATCCGCCACATCCTTGATCTTCATCTTTTTATATCAAACGATTCACTTTAACAATTTCATAATATTCACATAACATCCTTGATCTTCGAGCTTATATAGGACTTCAATGAAAAATTTCATCCGCCACAGTCTTGATCTTCATCTTCTTCTATGAAACGATTCACTTTAACAATTTCCTAATATTCACATCTTTGATCTTCAAGTTTTAGAACTTGAATGAAAAATCTCATACGCCATATCCTTGATCTTCATCTTCTTCTATGAAACGATTCACTTTATCAATTTCCTAATATTCACATCTTTGATCTTCAAGTTTTAGAACATCAATGACAAATCTCATCCGCCACATCCTTGATCTTCATCTTTTATGTGATACTCTTCACTTTAACAATTTCCTAATATTCACATTACATCCTTGATCTTTGAGTTTTTATAGGACATCAATGACAAATCTCATCCGCCACATCCTTGATCTTCATCTTCTTCTATGAAACGATTCACTTTAACAATTTCCTAATATTCACATCTTTGATCTTCAAGTTTTAGAACATCAATGACAAATCTCATCCGCCACATCCTTGATCTTCATCTTTTATATGATACTCTTCACTTTAACAATTTCCTAATATTCACATTACAACCTTGATCTTTGAGTTTTTATATGACATCAATAACAAATCTCATCCGCCACATCCTTGATCTTCATTTTCTTTCTATGAAACGATTCACTGTAAGAATTTCCTATTAATTACATCTTTGATCTTCGAGTATTTGTAAAACATCAATGACAAATCTAATCCCCCACATCTTTGATCTTCATCTTTTTGTATGATACGATTAACTTTAACAATTTCCTAATATTCACATTACATCCTTGATCTTCGAGCTTATATAGGACCTCAATGACAAATCTCATCCGCCACATCCTTGATCTTCATCTTTTTCTATGAAACGATTCACTGTAAGAATTTCCTATTAATCACATCATTGATCTTCGTGTTTTTATAGAACATCAATGACAAATCGCATCCGCCACATCCTTGGTCTTCACCCTTTTATATGAAACGATTCACTTCAATAATTTCTTAGTATTTACATTATATTCTTTATCTTCGAGTTTCAATAACAAATCTCATCTGCCACATCCTTGATCTTCATCGTTTTATATGAAACGAATCACTTTAACAATTTCCTAATATTCACATCTTTGATCTTCAAGTTTTAGAACATCAATGACAAATCTCATCCGCCACATCCTTGATCTTCATCTTCTTCTATGAAACGATTCACTTTAACAATTTCCTAATATTCACATCTTTGATCTTCAAGTTTTAGAACATCAATGACAAATCTCATCCGCCACATCCTTGATCTTCATCTTTTTATATGATACTCTTCACTTTAACAATTTCCTAATATTCACATTACATCCTTGATCTTTGAGTTTTTATAGGACATCAATGACAAATCTCATCCGCCACATCCTTGATCTTCATCTTTTTATATCAAACGATTCACTTTAACAATTATTCCCTAATATTCACATTACATCCTTGATCTTCGTGTTTTTTTAGAACATCAATGACAAATCTAATCCCCAACATCCTTGATCTTCATCTTTTTTATGATACGATTAACTTTAACAATATCCTAATATTCACATCCTTGATCTTCGATTTTTTATAGAACATCAATGACAAATCTCATCCGTCACATCCTTGATCTTCATCTTTTTGTTTGATACGATTCACTTTAACAATTTCCTAATATTCACATCCTTGATTTTCAAGTTTTTATAGAACGTCAATGACAAATTTCATCCGCCACATCCTTAATCTTCATCTTTTTATATGAAATGATTCACTTTAACAATTTCTTAATATTCACATTACATCGTTGATCTTCGAGTTTTTATAGAACATCAATGACAAATCTCATCCCCACATTCTTGATCTTCATCTTTTATATGAAATGATTCACTTTAACAATTTCCTAATATTCACATTACATCCTTGATCTTTGAGTTTTATAGGACATCAATGACAACTATCATCCGCCACATCCTTGATCTTCATCTTTTGTTTGATACGATTTACTTTAACAATTTCCGAATATTCAAATTACATTCTTGATCTTCGAGCTTATATAGGACCTCAGTGACAAATCTCATCCATCACATCCTCGATCTTCATCTTTTTCTATGAAACGATTCACTTTACCACTTTCCTAATATTCACATCCTTGATCTTCGAGTTTTTATAGAACGTCAATGACAAATTTCATCCGCCACATCCTTAATCTTCATCTTTTATATGAAATGATTCACTTTGACAATTTCTTAATATTTACATTACATCGTTGATCTTCGAGTTTTTATAGAACGGCAATGACAAATCTCATCCGCCCCATCCTTGATCTTCATCTTTTTATATGAAACAATTCACTTTAACAATTTCCAAATATTTACATTACATCCTTGATCTTCGAAATTTTAAAGGACATCAATGATCAATCTCATTCGTCACACCATGACATCCTTGATCTTTGGCGCTTCTATTTAGCAAAATTACAACTTCATTTCTATCTTATTCCGTTCACAGCCTTCATCTTTGCATTTGTTTTGATCATTTATTTTGACTTTAACAGCGTGACGAACGCAGCGCGTACTGTACGCTAGCAACTACACGACTGGCGCAGGGTGTCGCCAGCGCCTACACGCGGTCCATCGCGGCTGGGCATGAATATTTATATTTCAGCATCTGCATGTCTATATTATTATCAAAATATTATATAAATTATGGTCTCATCAGTCACAGCCTTCATCTTCTTCTTCTTATATGATACAATTCAGTTGAACAATTTCATCTCTATAAAAGTCCCATCACATCCTTGATTTTCGTGTTTTTTTATAGAACATCAATGACAAATCTCATCCGCCACATCCTTGATCTTCATCTTTTTATATCAAACGATTCACTTTAACAATTTCCTAATATTCACATTACATCTTTGATCTTCGAGTTTTTGTAAAACATCAATGACAAATCTAATCCCCACATCTTTGATCTTCATCTTTTGTATGATACGATTAACTTTAACAATTTCCTAATATTCACATTACATCCTTGATCTTCGAGCTTATATAGGACCTCAATGACAAATCTCATCCGCCACATCCTTGATCTTCATCTTTTTCTATGAAACGATTCACTGTAAGAATTTCCATTTAATCACATCATTGATCTTCGTGTTTTTATAGAACATCAATGACAAATCGCTTCCGCCACATCCTTGGTCTTCACCCTTTTATATGAAACGATTCACTTTAATAATTTCTTAGTATTTACATTATATTCTTTATCTTCGAGTTTCAATGACAAATCTCATCCGCCACATCCTTGATCTTCATCTTTTTCTATGAAACGATTCACTGTAAGAATTTCCATTTAATCACATCATTGATCTTCGAGTTTTTATAGAACATCAATGACAAATCTAATTCTCCACATTCTTGATCTTCATCTTTTTATATGAAACGATTCACTTTAACAATTTCCTAATATTCACATAACATCCTTGATCTTCATCCTTTTATATGATACTACATTATATTCTTGATCTTCGAGCTTATATAGGTCGACCTCAATGACAAATCTCATCCGCCACATCCTTGATCTTCATCTTTTTATATCAAACGATTCACTTTAACAATTTCATAATATTCACATAACATCCTTGATCTTCGAGCTTATATAGGACTTCAATGAAAAATTTCATCCGCCACAGTCTTGATCTTCATCTTCTTCTATGAAACGATTCACTTTAACAATTTCCTAATATTCACATCTTTGATCTTCAAGTTTTAGAACTTGAATGAAAAATCTCATACGCCATATCCTTGATCTTCATCTTCTTCTATGAAACGATTCACTTTATCAATTTCCTAATATTCACATCTTTGATCTTCAAGTTTTAGAACATCAATGACAAATCTCATCCGCCACATCCTTGATCTTCATCTTTTTATATGATACTCTTCACTTTAACAATTTCCTAATATTCACATTACATCCTTGATCTTTGAGTTTTTATAGGACATCAATGACAAATCTCATCCGCCACATCCTTGATCTTCATCTTTTTATATCAAACGATTCACTTTAACAATTTCCTAATATTCACATTACATCCTTGATCTTCGAGCTTATATAGGCCCTCAATGACAAAATCTCATCCGCCACATCCTTGATCTTCATCTTTTTCTATGAAACGATTCACTGTAAGAATTTCCTATTAATCACATCATTGATCTTCGTGTTTTTATAGAACATCAATGACAAATCGCATCCGCCACATCCTTGGTCTTCATCTTTTTATATGAAACGATTCACTTTAATAATTTCTTAGCATTTACATTATATTCTTTATCTTCGAGTTTCAATAACAAATCTCATCTGCCACATCCTTGATCTTCATCGTTTTATATGAAACGATTTACTTTAACAATTTCCAAATATTCACATAACATCCTTGATCTTCATCTTTTTATATGATACTACATTATATTCTTGATCTTCGAGCTTATATAGGTCGACCTCAATGACAAATCTCATCCGCCACATCCTTGATCTTCATCCTTTTATATCAAACGATTCACTTTAACAATTTCATAATATTCACATTACATCCTTGATCATCGAGTTTTTATAGAACATCAATGACAAATCTAATTCTCCACATTCTTGATCTTCATCTTTTTATATCAAACGATTCACGTTAACAATTTCCTAATATTCACATAACATCCTTGATCTTCGAGCTTATATAGGACTTCAATGAAAAATCTCATCCGCCACATCCTTGATCTTCATCTTCTTCTATGAAACGATTCACTTTAACAATTTCCTAATATTCACATCTTTGATCTTCAAGTTTTAGAACATCAATGACAAATCTCATCCGCCACATCCTTGATCTTCATCTTTTTATATGATACTCTTCACTTTAACAATTTCCTAATATTCATATTACAACCTTGATCTTCGAGTTTTTATAGAACATCAATGACAAATCTAATTCTCCACATTCTTGATCTTCATCTTTTTATATCAAACGATTCACTTTAACAATTTCATAATATTCACATTACATCCTTGATCATCGAGTTTTTATAGAACATCAATGACAAATCTAATTCTCCACATTCTTGATCTTCATCTTTTTATATCAAACGATTCACTTTAACAATTTCCTAATATTCACATAACATCCTTGATCTTCGAGCTTATATAGGACTTCAATGAAAAATCTCATCCGCCACATCCTTGATCTTCATCTTCTTCTATGAAACGATCCACTTTAACAATTTCCTAATAGTCGCATCTTTGATCTTCAAGTTTTAGAACATCAATGACAAATCTCATCCGCCACATCCTTGGTCTTCATCCTTTTATATGAAACGATTCACTTTAATAATTTCTTAGTATTCACATTACATGGTTGATCTTCGAGTGTTTATAGAACATCAATGACAAACCTCATCCGCCACATCCTTGATCTTATCTTTTTATATCAAACGATTCACTTTAACAATTTCCTAATATTCACATTACATCTTTGATCTTCGAGTTTTGTAAAACATCAATGACAAATCTAATCCCCACATCTTTGATCTTCATCTTTTATATGTTACTATTCAGTTTAACAATTTCGTAATATTCACATTACATCCTTGATCTTTGAGTTTTATAGGACATCAATGACAAATCTAATTCTCCACATTATTGATCTTCATCTTTTTATATCAAACGATGCACTTTAACAATTTCCTAATATTCACATACCATCCTTGATCTTCGAGCTTATACAGGACTTCAATGAAAAATCTCATCCGCCACATCCTTGATCTTCATCTTCTTCTATGAAACGATCCACTTTAACAATTTCCTAATAGTCACATCTTTGATCTTCAAGTTTTAGAACATCAATGACAAATCTCATCCGCCACATCCTTGGTCTTCATCCTTTTATATGAAACGATTCACTTTAATAATTTCCTAATATTCACATTACATCCTTGGTCTTTGTGTTTTTTAGAACATCAATGACAAATCTAATCCCCATCATCCTTGATCTTCATCTTTTTGTATCAAACGATTCACTTTAACAATTTCCTAATATTCACATTACATCCTTGGTCTTTGTGTTTTTTAGAACATCAATGACAAATCTAATCCCCATCATCCTTGATCTTCATCTTTTTGTATGATACGATTAACTTTAACAATATCCTAATATTCACATCCTTGATCTTCGAGTTTTTATAGAACATCAATGACAAATCTCATCCGCCACATCCTTGATCTTCATCTTTTGTTTGATACGATTTACTTTAACAATTTCCTAATTACATTACATTCTTGATCTTCGAGCTTATATAGGACCTCAATGACAAATCTCATCCATCACATCCTCGATCTTCATCTTTTTCTGTGAAACGATTCACTTATTTCCTAATATTCACATCCTTGATCTTCGAGTTTTTATAGAACGTCAATGACAAATTTCATCCGCCACATCCTTAATCTTCATCTTTTTATATGAAATGATTCACTTTAACAATTTCTTAATATTCACATTACATCGTTGATCTTCCAGTTTTTATAGAACGGCAATAACAAATCTCATCCGCCACATCCTTGATCTTCAGCTTTTTATATGAAACAATTCACTTTAACAATTTCCAAATATTCACATTACATCCTTGATCTTTGTGTTTTTTTAGAACATCAATGACAAATCTAATCCCCAACATCCTTGATCTTCATCTTTTTGTATGATACGATTAACTTTAACAATATCCTAATATTCACATCCTTGATCTTCGAGTTTTTATAGAACATCAATGATAAATCTCATCCGCCACATCCTTGATCTTCATCTTTTTGTTTGATACGATTTACTTTAACAATTTCCTAATATTCACATTACATTCTTGATCTTCGAGCTTATATAGGACCTCAATGACAAATCTCATCCATCACATCCTCGATCTTCATCTTTTTCTATGAAACGATTCACTTTAACAAATTCCTAATATTTTTATATGAAATGATTCACTTTAACAATTTCTTAATATTCACATTACATCGTTGATTTTCTAGTTTTTATAGAACGGCAATGACAAATCTCATCCGCCACATCCTTGATCTTCATCTTTTATATGAAACAATTCACTTTAACAATTTCCAAATATTCACATTACATCCTTGATCTTCGAAATTTTATAGGACATCAATGATCAATCTCATTCGTCACACCATGACATCCTTGATCTTTGGCGCTTCTATTTAACAAAATTACAACTTCATTTCTATCTTCGTTCACAGCCTTTATCTTTGCATTTGTTTTGATCATTTATTTTTTTGACTTTAAGGCAGCTGTGTACTCTAGACATTGTTTCTTTCGCAAAATTGAGGTTTTTTTTATATGTTTGTACTTTGTTATGTTTTTTATAAATACAAGGAATGAAAATCCAGATTTGTAAACTCCAACTGCAATATTTTAAGGATTTTATTTCACTATTGCACTCCTGTTTGAAATTGAAAAGGAAAGAAAATCTTTGTTGTACCAGCAGGGTACACGCGCGCAACAACGCATCGCGTTGCGTATCGCGCAATTTGTTAACGCACAAATATGCTCCGCATACGCGACGCTTATCTGCATGCGCGGCGCATCTTATGGAAACAAAAACCTAGTGGTCAAATGGCTCCGTTTTAGCTGATAAAATGTGGGTTTTTTCAAGTTCTTTCCCCGATTTAAATATCAAGTTATGAATGGATTTCACTCAAACTTCTCAAGGGGCCGTGAATTAACCCGATGTTTATATAATGTAAGGTAGAAAAATAAAAACTGCCGCATTCTCCTGCGAGATTCGATGAAAGTGCAAAATGTGACCACTTTAAACTTCAACGTTCAATGTTCAATGTTCAATGTTCATTTTCTCGGTAAAATGACGATTAGGTACCCGATAACTCAATAAATACAGTATCTATAGGTAAGCAAATATGATCATCGTAAAAAGCATGATCGACTCAAGAAACAGTTTTCTCATTTTCTTTATATTTTGGTCTATTTCCGATTTTGGGCATCATTTTGTGCAAATAGGCGTTTGTGAATTTTAAAAGTTCAATTTGATGCCTTATATGGTCAATATCTCAAAAATAAGGCCAATATCAAAAAAATAAAAAAACTGTTTTTGGAATAGAGCCTCAAGATTGAGCTAAAAACAAAATAAAATATTTTGGAAAGAGTGTTTTTTTTGTTATGATGTACCTAACAAATATTGCCAAAAACTCACTTTTTTGTGATTTTCTTCATAATTGTTGTTTTTACCCCAAATCTGTATTAATATTAAGATTTATTGATGTCTTGTCTTCATAAAAATGTATACTTTTATATGTCTTGCGCGAATAATTACAAAGTTATTGCACTTTTACTACATGCATGTCTGAGAGTACACAGCCTCCTTAATAGCGTGACGAACGCAACGCGTACTGTACGCTAGCAACTACGCGACTGGCGCAGGGTGTCGCCCGCGCCTACACGCGGTCCATCGCGGCTGGGCGTGAATATTTATATTTCAGCATCTGCATGTCTATATTATTATCAAAATATTATATAAATTATGGTCTCATCAGTCACAGCCTTCATCTTCTACTTCTTATATGATACAATTCAGTTGAGCAATTTCATCTTTATAAAAATCCCATCACATCCTTGATCTTCGTGTTTTTATAGAACATCAATGACAAATCTCATCCGCCACATCATTGATCTTATATTTTTATATCAAACGATTCACTTTAACAATTTCCTAATATTCACAATACATCTTTGATCTTCGAGTTTTTGTAAAACATCAATGACAAATCTAATCCCCCACATCTTTGATCTTCATCTTTTTATATGATACTATTCAGTTTAACAATTTCGTAATATTCACATTACATCCTTGATCTTTGAGTTTTTATAGGACATCAATGACAAATCTCATCCGCCACATCCTTGATCTTCATCTTTTTATATGACACTGTTCATTTTAACAAATTCCTAATATTCACATTGCATCCTTGATCTTCGAGTTTTAGAACATCAATGAAAAATCTCATCCGCCACATCCTTGATCTTCATCTTCTTCTATGAAACGATTCACTTTAACAATTTCCTAATATTCACATCTTTCATCTTCAAGTTTTAGAACATCAATGACAAATCTCATCCGCCACATCCTTGTTCTTCATCTTTTTATATGATACTCTTCACTTTAACAATTTCGTAATATTCACATTACATCCTTGATCTTTGAGTTTTTACAGGACATCAATGACAAATCTCATCCGCCACATCCTTGATCTTCATCTTTTTATATGACACTATTCATTTGATCAAATTCCTAATATTCACATTGCATCCTTGATCTTCGAGTTTTTATAGGACATCAATGACAAATCTCATCCGCCACATCCTTGATCTTCATCTTTTTTATATCAAACGATTCACTTTAACAATTTCCTAATATTCACATTACATCCTTGATCTTCGTGTTTTTTAGAACATCAATGACAAATTTAATCCCCAACATCCTTGATCTTCATCTTTTTGTATGATACGATTAACTTTAACAATATCCTAATATTCACATCCTTGATCTTCGAGTTTTTATAGAACATTAATGACAAATCTCATTCGCCACATCCTTGATCTTATCTTTTTATCTTCATCTTTTTGTTTGATACGATTTACTTTAACAATTTCCTAATACTCACATTACATTCTTGATCTTCGAGCTTATATAGGACCTCAATGACAAATCTCATCCATCACATCCTCGATCTTCATCTTTTTCTATGAAACGATTCACATTAACAATTTCCTAATATTCACATCCTTGATCTTCGAGTTTTTATAGAACGTCAATGACAAATTTCATCCGCCACATCCTTAATCTTCATCTTTTTATATGAAATGATTCACTTTAACAATTTCTTAATATTCACATTACATCGTTGATCTTCGAGTTTTTATAGAACGGCAATAACAAATCTCATCCGCCACATCCTTGATCTTCATCTTTTTATATGAAACAATTCACTTTAACAATTTCCAAATGTAACCGGCACCAGAATGACTGGTCTTAATAATGGGAGCATAAATGTTTGGAAGAAAAAGAAAGAATAACTAATTATTTACTATGGTGGAACCTGGTGAAAAAGTTTGTTTATCTAGAATAACTAATATAGAAAATACAATAGATAGTTAGATAATAGTGTTAACAAATATATAAGAGAGAGAGAGAGAGTGAGGGAGAAAACTTTTTAGGACTTAAGTTAATCATGTTTATTGAAGGACCTTGGTGAATAGGCTGGGATTTAAGGTATTTACATTTTGCTTATCTAACAACAATGGGACATTGTTTACTTTCTGGAAGCTTTTCATCTCTACCAACTCTTTTACAAGTTTTTAAAGTAGTTTTAATATGCATAATATTTAGTATATTAGGGTTTAGAGGTATTCTGTTAAACCGTTTGAAATTTAATTTTGTTTGTCTGGGTTTGTGACATAGCAGTCACTTCCATCTGAGCCTCCAACTGCTCAACATCAACAACCATTTAGTCTTCATATCATATTATCATTAATTGCATCCACCTTCAGGAATATTGTTTCTACCTATTATATTATATTAAAGTCGGAGTACTAACATCGTATATCTACAAGTTTTCCATCTGCGTGTGTGTTTATTTATTGCGTAACGAAATTTTCCACCCCCGTTACACAAATATTCACATTACATCCTTGATCTTTGTGTTTTTTTAAGAACATCAATGACAAATCTAATCCCCAACATCCTTGATCTTCATCTTTTTGTATGATACGATTAACTTTAACAATATCCTAATATTCACATCCTTGATCTTCGAGTTTTTATAGAACATCAATGATAAATCTCATCCGCCACATCCTTGATCTTCATCTTTTTCTTTGATACGATTTACTTTAACAATTTCCTAATATTCACATTACATTCTTGATCTTCGAGCTTATATAGGACCTCAATGACAAATCTCATCCATCACATCCTCGATCTTCATCTTTTTCTATGAAACGATTCACTTTAACAAATTCCTAATATTCACATCCTTGATCTTCGAGTTTTTATAGAACGTCAATGACAAATTTCATCCGCCACATCCTTAATCTTCATCTTTTTATATGAAATGATTCACTTTAACAATTTCTTAATATTCACATTACATCGTTGATTTTCGAGTTTTTATAGAACGACAATGACAAATCTCATCCGCCACATCCTTGATCTTCATCTTTTTATATGAAACAATTCACTTTAACAATTTCCAAATATTCACATTACATCCTTGATCTTCGAAATTTTATAGGACATCAATGATCAATCTCATTCGTCACACCATGACATCCTTGATCTTTGGCGCTTCTATTTAACAAAATTACAACTTCATTTCTATCTTATTCCGTTCACAGCCTTTATCTTTGCATTTGTTTTGATCATTTATTTTGTTGACTTTAAGGCAGCTGTGTACTCTAGACATTGTTTCTTTCGCAAAATTGAGGTTTTTTTTTATATGCTTGTACTTTGTTATGTTTTTTATAAATACAAGGAATGAAAATCCAGATTTGTAAACTCCAACTGCAATATTTTAAGGATTTTATTTCACTATTGCACTCCTGTTTGAAATTGAAAAGGAAAGAAAATCTTTGTTGTACCAGCAGGGTACACGCGCGCAACAACGCATCGCGTTGCGTATCGCGCAATTTGTTAACGCACAAATATGCTCCGCATACGCGACGCTTATCTGCATGCGCGGCGCATCTTATGGAAACAAAAAATCCTAGTGGTCAAATGGCTCCGTTTTAGCTGATAAAATGTGGGTTTTTTCAAGTTCTTTCCCCCGATTTAAATATCAAGTTATGAATGGATTTCACTCAAACTTCTCAAGGGGCCGTGGATTTACCCGATGTTTATGTAATGTAAGGTAGAAAAATAAAAACTCCCGCATTCTCCTGCGAGATTCGATGAAAGTGCAAAATGTGACCACTTTAAACTTCAACGTTCAATGTTCAATGTTCAATGTTCATTTTCTCGGTAAAATGACGATTAGGTACCGATAACTCAATAAATACAGTATCTATAGGTAAGCAAATATGATCATCGTAAAAAGCATGATCGACTCAAGAAACGGTTTTCTCATTTTTTTATATTTTGGTCTATTTCCGATTTTGGGCATAATTTTGAGCAAATAGTCGTTTGTGAAATTTAAAAAGTTCAATTTGATTCCTCATATGGTCAATATCTCAAAAATAAGGCCAATATCAAAAAATAAAAAAACTGTTTTTGGAATAGAGCCTCAAGATTGAGCTAAAAACAAAATAAAATATTTTGGAAAGAGTGTTTTTTTGTTATGATGTACCTAACAAATATTGCCAAAAACTCACTTTTTGTGATTTTCTTCATAATTGTTATATTGTTGTTTTTACCCCAAATCTGTATTTATATTAAGATTTCTTGATGTCTTGTCTTCATAAAAAGGTATACTTTTATATGTCTTGCGCGAATAATTACAAAGTTATTGCACTTTTACTACATGCATGTCTGAGAGTACACAGCCTCCTTAATAGCGTGACGAACGCAACGCGTACTATACGCTAGCAACTACGCGACTGGCGCAGGGTGTCGCCCGCGCCTACACGCGGTCCATCGCGGCTGGGCGTGAATATTTATATTTCAGCATCTGCATGTCTATATTATTATCAAAATATTATATAAATTATGGTCTCATCAGTCACAGCCTTCATTTTCTTCTTCTTATATGATACAATTCAGTTGAGCAATTTCATCTTTATAAAAATCCCATCACATCCTTGATCTTCGTGTTTTTATAGAACATCAATGACAAATCTCATCCGCCACATCATTGATCTTATATTTTTATATCAAACGATTCACTTTAACAATTTCCTAATATTCTTAATACATCTTTGATCTTTGAGTTTTTATAGGACATCAATGACAAATCTCATCCGCCACATCCTTGATTTTCATCTTTTTATATGACACTGTTCATTTTAACAAATTCCTAATATTCACATTGCATCCTTGATCTTCGAGTTTTAGAACATCAATGAAAAATCTCATCCGCCACATCCTTGATCTTCATCTTCTTCTATGAAACGATTCACTTTAACAATTTCCTAATATTCACATCTTTGATCTTCAAGTTTTAGAACATCAATGACAAATCTCATCCGCCACATCCTTGTTCTTCATCTTTTTATATGATACTCTTCACTTTAACAATTTCGTAATATTCACATTACATCCTTGATCTTTGAGTTTTATAGGACATCAATGACAAATCTCATCCGCCACATCCTTGATCTTCATCTTTTATATGACACTATTCATTTGATCAAATTCCTAATATTCACATTGCATCCTTGATCTTCGAGTTTTTATAGGACATCAATGACAAACCTCATCCGCCACATCCTTGATCTTCATCTTTTTATATCAAACGATTCACTTTAACAATTTCTTAATATTCACATTACATCCTTGATCTTCGTGTTTTTTTAGAACATCAATGACAAATTTAATCCCCAACATCCTTGATCTTCATCTTTTTGTATGATACGATTAACTTTAACAATATCCTAATATTCACATCCTTGATCTTCGAGTTTTTATGAACATCAATGACAAATCTCATTCGCCACATCCTTGATCTTATCTTTTTATCTTCATCTTTTTGTTTGATACGATTTACTTTAACAATTTCCTAATACTCACATTACATTCTTGATCTTCGAGCTTATATAGGACCTCAATGACAAATCTCATCCATCACATCCTCGATCTTCATCTTTTTCTATGAAACGATTCACTTTAACAATTTCCTAATATTCACATCCTTGATCTTCGTTATAGAACGGCAATGACAAATCTCATCCGCCACATCCTTGATCTTCTTCATCTTTTTTATATGAAACAATTCACTTTAACAATTTCCAAATATTCACATTACATCCTTGATCTTCGAAATTGTATAGGACATCAATGATCAATCTCATTCGTTGCACCATGACATCCTTGATCTTTGGCGCTTCTATTTAACAAAATTACAACTTCATTTCTATCTTATTCCGTTCACAGTCTTCATTTTTCCATTTGTTTTGATCATTTATTTTGTTGACTTTAATAGCGTGACGAACGCAACGCGTACTGTACGCTAGCAACTACGCGACTGGCCTACACGCGGTCCATCGCGGCTGGGCGTGAATATTTCAGCATCTGCATGTCTATATTATTATCAAAATATTATATAACTAGCGGGAGACCCGCGCTTCGCGCGGGTCCCCGCTAGTTGAGTAAACGGGAGCGGTTAGTAAACATGGTCAACGGTGATGATAATCATGGTGTCTTGGTGTAGAATCTGTAGATTATTCATCCAGTATAGTAATGATCATGTTAGCTTGATAATCATAAATTATGTTAGCTCCTGTCATATTAAAGAAGCTAAACTTTAAGTGAATATCCAGACCTGTGATAATGTTGTTACTCACTCAATCCCTCAGATTTCTTTTTAAACAGCTCGTGACAAAATGGTTGATTTTAACTTTATCCAAACAAACATAAAACATTAATGTTAGAAGAGGTTGCTAGAAAACGTTTCAATTTCGGGTTATAATGGTATAAAACATGTAAGCAACATGTTTAAAAGTTGCAGCAAAACATTTTAAGCGATTCCGTGTTGTTAATAGCTAGGCCTACATTATAGCCAGGATTTATTTGTGGGGGCCGCAGAATTTCCAAAATGTGGACTTTCAAGTTCCATTAAAGTGGGCTCATCCACCCCCTAATATTTAACCTATTCGGGCTATACGGACTCTGTTGGCTACATTTTAACATTCCCTCTGTATGTAAAGTGGACTTTTTTTGCAAATCTGTCACCCAATGACCCCCCCCTCATTTCATTCATCAGCTTACACCTAATGATCCCCCCGCAATTGCTTCAAGGCCTTTGCTTTGACCAAGTTTCCAATTCTGAGGGGACATAACCGGCTGCACGGCGCGAGACACAATGGTGCTTCGTGGCCATTCAAAAAGGTGGCGGCAAAAAACTTCCGAGTGTGCCCCACCCCTTCCCAAATTACTGGATCCGCCACTGTCTCAGAGAAGCAGTCAGTCACGTACCCAGACAAACAATGTCTATGGTCACATCACAGAATTAAAATTTAAATTCTGTGGGTCACATACACATACGTAGGCCTACGCGCGCGCGGTAAGCCAACATTAAGTTCGCCCATACCATGCGCCGCAATGCGCGTGAAACCATGTACGCGCAGGTGCGTGACTCGCCACTTACCGCGCGTGTTGGACATCGCTTGCATTTGACGCGTTTGCTGTCATGACCTGACCCATAAGGTTATTAACCTCAACGGCCTAACAACCGATCATTTTTTTTGTTATTTCCACAGTGATTGAATAGTTTGGCAAAAATGAACGTCAGATGGTTTAATGGCAATATGTACCCGATCGATCTACGAATAAATCAGAGCTGAAAGTGAAAGCATCTCGGAGCCTGCTTCTGGACAAGATTTAGCGACTTCCTTTTATTTATATAGAATTATGAATTAAGAATTTTTATTAATCACATCATTGATCTTCGTGTTTTTATAGAACATCAACGACAAATCGCATCCGCCACATCCTTGATCTTCATCCTTTTATATGAAACGATTCACTTTCATAATTTCTTAGTATTTACATTATATTCTTTATCTTCGAGTTTCAATAACAAATCTCATCTGCCACATCCTTGATCTTCATCGTTTTATATGAAACGATTTACTTTAACAATTTCCAAATATTCACTTTAACAAATTCCTAATATTCACATCCTTGATCTTCGAGTTTTTATAGAACGTCAATGACAAATTTCATCCGCCACATCCTTAATCTTCATCTTTTTATATGAAATGATTCACTTTAACAATTTCTTAATATTCACATTACATCGTTGATCTTCGAGTTTTTATAGAACGGCAATGACAAATCTCATCCGCCACATCCTTGATCTTCATCTTTTATATGAAACAATTCACTTTAACAATTTCCAAATATTCACATTACATCTTTGATCTTCGAAATTTTATAGGACATCAATGATCAATTTCATTCGTCACACCATGACATCCTTGATCTTTGGTGCTTCTATTTAACAAAATTACAACTTCATTTCTATCTTATTCCGTTCACAGCTTTCATTTTTCCATTTGTTTTGATCATTTATTTTGTTGACTTTAATAGCGTGACTTTAAAGAATGTCCTAACATTCCCATCACTTCCTTGATCTTCGAGATCTTATAGAGCATCAATGATAAATAAATGTTAATCTCACACGTCTCATTCTTGATCTTCAATTCAAAAGGGGGTGAACAGGAGCTGACTACAAGGCGACATGATATCTCAGATATAATAACTGGAATTGGATAATTGTAGATGCTTTTATTCCATGATAGGAATGCATTCAAATGATATTATCAATCAAATTTTAATTATTGTTTTATGCTTTATAATGTCTAAAAGACATAGGATAAATGAGAAGGCAAGGTTAACTTCAACAAGAACCGGTTTTCGCCTGCGCAATATAGCCAGGCTCATCAGCCGCACAGTTAAACTGTACAGGGATAAAGTATATTAAAAGCATATAAACTCACACAAGTACTCCCCGAGTTTTTTTGATATCTTTTATTCACAAGAATTCTTGTGACAATAATTTGTTAAAATAAATTGTAGGGTAGTTACTTGTTTTCAGCATTATATTTAATAGCCAATGGCTTTCTATGGATATACCAATCCTTCAAAATGAGTTAGATTGACATTTTTGAGTTTTCACATTGGATATTCTCTATGATTTCGAGATGTTTCTTTTGATATGATATAATTCACTTTCAATACTTATAAAACTCATAATATTCCCATCTCATCCTTGATCTTCGTGTTTTTATAGAATGGCTCTCCATCTGCCTTTACTTGCTGGTCTACATTTCTACCACCTTTGCCGTACTTCTAATTGCACTTCTTAACCCGGTTAATGAGATCTTGAAGATCCGATGATGTTCTTGGAATGAGGGTAGTATCGTCAGCATACCTGAGGCTGGCTATTTGACACTATACCCAAGTAGCTATCAACTGCATTCCGCATGATATGTTCGGCGTATATGTTGAACGGGTATGGTGATAAACTGCATCCCTGGCGTACTCCTTGGCCAATTGAAATACATTCACTATTTCCCCATTTTGTTATTACTGTGGCTTCCTGTCCTTTGTACAGAGATGTGTTAGAAGCCCATGTTGCTCATGATGGTCCATAACTTTCCAAGCTGGACACAATTAAAAGGCTTTGGGTAATCGACGAAGCACAGAAAATGAAAGTTGTTGGAATTCCATGTTTTTCTCCATTAGGTTTATCAAGTTTCCAACCTGATTTCTAGTTCCACTTATTTTCCTGAAACCTACCTACTCTGGTGGTAACTCACTTTCCAGATGATCCCTATGGAGCAGCACCTTGCTGGCATGAGAGATGAGAGAAATGGTACGATTATTTGCACACTTCCTTGTGTCCCCTTTCTTTTGTAACAGGATAATCACTGCTCTTTTCCAGTCGTCTTCTGGCCATTCTTTACTTCTCCATATCTTGTTACAGGGTCTGCGGATGATGGCAACTCTTTAAGCATCACTTTCTTTCAAAACTTTGCCTGGATGTTATCAATTCCAGGCAATTTACTATTATTGTTATGGCTTGCTCAACTTCACACATCATGATTGTGGTGAAATGGCCCTTTTCTGTTTATCTCATCTCAGAAATTCCTTTAAGGTTTATCAAGTTCTCTGGTTACAATTTCCATTTTATGATGATACATCGTTCTAAAAATATTCCAGGTTCCAGTTTTCAAAGTTGTTTTCCAGAGGTTTCGTTCTGATTATCTGTCTGCAGAACCTTAAATTCCAACACTTCCATTTGGCTTTGATGTTGAAGCTTCATTTGAACCAAACATGATGCCATCCGTCCCCTCTTCCCCAGCATTTGAGACACCTTCAGGCCTGTGGTCTCACTATCCAGTGTCATGTTTCTTACATTATTCAAACTCATCATTAAGGATACATGACAATAGCAGATGGAAAAGTGAAGGGTGTGGGTTTGCCGTTGCCTTCACCCCAAAACGGAGCACCCATGGGATAAAAACACCCATGGGGAAACTCAGCACCAAGAAGTGCTGGTAAGGGTAACCTTCAGCTCCTCAGCAGTGTTAGGCACTGCTTCCCCTAGGTAACGTTCAGCTCCTCGACAGTGCTAGGCACTGCCTCCCCTTCACAATAACAAATTTACAATACCTAATATGCCAATGTAGAACTAGAAGTGTACGCCAAGTGTATCAAACTAGATAGTGTATACGGGATGACTAAAATACGGTATTGTTTTCGTGAATTTTGGTTAATCATTGTCTTAAATACCAACTCAGCTTATCTAGATATACTTTGCTAGTTTCACATCATGTCAAAAAAATAATTTGTCAAGAATAAAATCTATAATAATTTGCACGATAAATATTAGGTTATGTATGAAATACATCTTAGTAATTTAATATCTAGATTATGCTTGTCAGTTTAAAATCTTCTTTATCTTCAAGATAATAAAGACAAAATGCACTCATTCGATTAATTCGATTTCTGACTTCAGTGCCTATAGCATAATTTCTCTTCCTGTACATTATTGCACGAGAGATTCAACACAAATAACGTACAATAACTAATCTTGTTCTTCTATTTGGAAAACAAACTTTATTATAATGTTTACACTCAATATAACGATTATATGACAGTGCCGTAAAAATATGAAATCTTTTTACTTAACTGATGCAAGCACTTTTGTAGTTTAAGTAGTTTGAACAAAATGATCCCATGGCAAAGATTACATCAAGTTCGTAACAGAGGAATAAAATGTGAAAGGAGATTATTAGAAAATATGTGCAGAATGGAGCGAGAAAGGAAAGGCATATAACAGAAGTCACCCTGTTCATGTCGCAAACAAATCCGAGCATTGTCAACAAACAACAGGACTTGCAATTGCCTAAAAGCAAAACGCTAGCGTTTGTCATCTCATTTGTGTTTGTATTACTTTCCATTTTTGTTGAAAATATAATCCACGTGCTCATCTATATTGGAATTATAACTCAACCGTGTATTTAAAATTGACCAAAATCATACCACTCTGTACTGAATTCCATCAATATAAATATTCATCACCAAGCTAATGGTGCCGAAGTATTCATGTTAAAACATATATAAGTTAAAGGTCACAGAGGTGAGGCCTTTTTCTGATACATAGGTTTTTTTTACGAAAGCTCGATCTTAAAGGTTTACTATTTACAGCGTTTCTGTTTGATGGAAAAGAAGTTGAAAGCTTTTGGTATTGTTTATTTGCCCAAAGCGACACTCACGCAAAATACAGGGTTGAATTCTAATCGAAACCTAGAATGCCGATAAACGGAAGGATACATGTAAACTAATCGATTAAGTTAAGAAGACTATTTCACAAATTGAACCAGTGCGACTAGGATCTTATTTTCTACATTACTAAATGAAGGACAACTCGTTGTTAATTAATGAATCCTTTACTTATAAAATAAGAGTTGTAAAAGCAACACATTTCACACAATACAATATCAGACAAATTAAACTAACTGAGAAGCTGGTGAAAACCTTTGGTAATGTTTATTTTAACAATTCATAAAACATACTGTTTTTAATCCATATCATAATTGTTTTCATACTGGAGTTAGTGTCATAGTGGCTGCATCTAAATAAATATGTACCTAAACATTCGTCTGTAGTGTTTTACACATACCCAATTATTTCCGAGGACCTGAAAATTTACCAACATTTTGAAGCCAAAGCATCCTTAGTTTATCGGTGTGTTGTAATGCCAAGTCCTCAACAAATCGGAATAATATACCGAACAATTCCTTGCAAGGTTAAGGGAAGGGGTATGAACGTTTGGACAGTATTTATTGTGGGACATTAGAGCACATCAGACATATCAAATTGCATTCTGAATACGAAGAATGTCCTTCTGATACCAAATAATTTTGATTTTTGAAATTCGCAATGTAATACACATTTTATGGCAAATCATTAAAATTGATATTTTTGATATTTAACAGTACTCGAAGTAAACTTTATAAATCTGATGATTTATACTTAAAGTGTATGTAGGTGGGATGAAAAGCCGACGATCAATTGAAAATTTGACCTTTCATATTGAAGATATGAATTTTTTTTCCCAAAACACCAACAAAAATTAGGTCTTTTTGGGGAAAAAAATCCATATCTTCAATATGAAAGGTCAAAATTTTCAATTAATCGTCGGCTTTTCCTCCCAGCTACATACACTTTAAGAATATATCATTAGATTTATAAAATTTACTTCGAGGACTGTTATATATCAAAAATTTGAAAAATATCAATTTTTTATAATTTGTCATAAAATTTGTATTATATCGTGATTTTCAAAAAATGGAAAATTATTTGATATCAGATATACATGCTTCGTATTCAGAATGCAATTCGATACGTCTGAGGTGCTCTCATGTCCCCTAAAAAATACTATCGAAACGCTCAAAACGCTCATTCCAGATCCCTTAGCGCACAGAGGACTTTAGCTACGGAGATGAGTAGTAGGGTATAGGAACTTTTACAGAGGATTTACTTTCCGTGGACGTGTTGGACGCGTTTACGTGGACGCATTGTGTTGGTGTGTTGTTTGTAGTGGTGTGTGTTTGGGGATGTATGGGATGTGTGGGTTGTATGTTTGGGTTCTGTAGAGGTGTAAGATGTGTTGGGTGAAGTGAAGTGGTGTGTGTGGGGTTGGGTGTATGTTGCAAGTGAATATTGAAAGATTCGTACATTGACAAAGTTTAATCAAATAGTTGATTCGGGATTCTTAATTTCTTTTTTGCAACCATAATGGGCCGCAAAACCGTTAGGGTTTAGTGTTAGCGTTAGTGTTGGGCAATGTATCCAATAGTGCCTCCAACGGACGGGGTACAAAGCACATCAATGGTTAAAAGATGATAAAAGAAGATACCAAGAATATATAAAAGATAGAAAGATTCGAGCTAGGTAGACAAACTTGATGTGGAGAACAAGACAAAGACAAGATTAAAACTAATTCAGTATGTAAACTAGAATGGTGTACACTGTTATTGCAGTCCAAAACCACAAGGATAATAGACAAAGTTAACAAAAATACAACCGACGTTTCGAGCAGATAAACTACCCTTCCTCAGGGACAAACAGCAAAAATATATATACAGCAAAGAATAATCTAGTGTTAGGGTTTAGAGTTAGGGTTAGCATATTGCGCACGACTATGGTTGCAAAAAAATACGCATCCCGGCCTTAAGAAAACGTACTTTACTCTCGTATATTGCATTCGGTAACACGAAAGAGGTGTAAGGTGTTCACATTAATAAACATAAATAGATTAAATTCCAATTTCTACCGCTGCAGCATAGATTCAAAGTACATGAAAGAAACTGCCGCAAATTGCGTGGTGAATAGCTTATATGAAAAAAGGAAACAATAATTTTAAAGCGTAATTATAACTGTGTTCGAAATCTATAAATAGACACGAACAGAGGATATTGCACTATGCAGCAATTAATCTTACCCTTTTATTTCCTTACACCTGCATTATTGCCTATTTATGTATGTTTATGTTTCTGTATTGACTTTTAGATATCGAACAAGCTACTTTCAATAAGGTGACTAAGTGATAGATAGTAAGTCAAATCTAGCTATCGGTATCATCATTCTTCATTACAGCATCGATGGAGCAATATAATAGCATATAATCACGGTCAATGCTTAAGATAATAATAGCTTGCTACGACTAGAAAGCGTAACATTTTATTGATAAAGTAGTCACTTTATTGAGATGAGATGAATTTATACAAGTTTGTTTTTATAGTATTTTATATGGTGGCGTTTGCATCTGTAGCTACGTTGATAGAAATATAATATCGTGTTTTTGGAATAGATGACATGTCAATGCTGAAATACAACAAAATTGGTTCAGTTCAGCATATCTCAAAATACGTGATTGAAATTTAATTTTTTTATTCATAGGGTCAAGGATTTAGTAATGGGGAAAGCTACTGACTTTAAAATTATTTATGGATATAAATTTAGTTAGAAATGTATTCATTTTTCACTTTCTAGTAGGGATTCATTGCTTTAATGCACGTAATTGTAAATCTGCCCTGGCAAACGTATACCACTAGACGACTAAATGAGGAATATTGAGGTGGATTACATGACATGTTTTAAACTACTAATGACATGACTGGACATCTTAGATATAAACAATAATTCGGTGCGCTCGGCAAAGACTCTGCATGTGCGTGCTTGTTATCTTTAATTCCAATATAGCGAAGGAGTTGCAAGCTGAACGACGAAGATGCAGCAGAGGTGATATATCCACAGACTAGCAATAAATGGACATAATACGATTTTCTGATCAGGAAACGAGATTTGTGTCTGTATTGCATTTGGTTATGTCGGTCTCTGCTGATCAGTGACGTAGATTTCTTTTTGACATTGGGGGACGGAGTTGGGAAAATATTGTTGAAGTATAGTGAATGCAGCACATTTTGGCGACAGAATAAGTTTATGGTGCAATGCAAGTTTTGGTATATTTGAGCTAAACTTGTGAAACTATTGTGCAAAAGTGGATAAATGTGGTGAAAATTGACACTTTTTGGATAAAATGGTCAAATATGAAGTTAATTTGGTCAGAAACCCACATACAGGCGTCAACATTTGGGGGATGATTTTATGGAACATCCCCATATCAAAATACAACCTCGGGATCTACGCCTATGCTATAATGATAAAATTATATGCAGATGATTTTGAATTATATATGAATCGTAAGTAATGTCCAAATGAGTGTTTGGCATAGTGTTGCATTTTTGTTTTGTTATGTTTCTCGCACTTGTAATATTACAGAACCATACACCGGACCTTTCATTTAAAATGAACTATGAAAATTATAGTCATTTATGTTGTAATTTCGATTTTACCGTTAAACTGAGAGTACATGTACTGAAAGTACTGACATTTGCTTATCCAATATTCCAGCTTTTAATAATTAACATCTTTGAACATTCAAATATTAATGATGTAATCACCGGATAATGACCAGGGATAATTAATACATGGTTTGGGAATCTATTTTTAAGCATAAATACCCAAGTGTTTTGAGTGTTTAGTTGGTCACTCCTGTCCTGCTTAAAGGACCGTATATCGTATATAGACATTAGGGAAATTATAAGCATCAATTGACGTGGTCAAGTGGTTCATCATAACCCACGCAAAACAAGACTCGGAAAAATAGCGAGTAAGGACTCTGTATTCCACGATCAAATTATAACATAGAAGAACTTCAGTATCGATAAAGACTCAAGTTACATCGACGTAAACAATTAACAAGTGTGGCAAGTTTGATATCTACTTCAAAATATTTACTCCGAAAGCGAGTTGCTTAAATGCATTGTTTTCGCCAATTTGTGTGTTAGTTTCGCTGATTCCAATGAGTTGCAAAATAAGTGAAATTCAGGGTTTTATCACAAGTGATGCCGACAAGTAGTCTTTTAAGGATAGACGAGGTATTGTTGGTCAAAGCAGCCAAAAGATCACGTTTCATTATCTTATTCAATATATTATTGAAAAATAAGACTTTGATGTTTTGCAAAACCTCATTCTACAAATCATATACTTTGAAAACTTGCTTGATTTATTGTTGTTAATGTGTTATGTCCGTTTTACAAAAGTGTTGTTGTTTCAGCCATCTTTACAACATAACTCAAGAATTACAGGACCTACAAAAATGTATCTGTGATATTTGCATTCTTCTACACACTCGCTATGAAATGATCAATGCAATTTTTGCCAAAGCTCACTACCATTCGCAAGATGCTGTGAACTACCAAATCGCAACAGTTTAAAATAGTTGCAAACCTTAAACATAGGCGTTTAGTTTCTGAAAGTGTTCACATCTGGATCGTTTTGACATTGCCTTACACAAAATAGGAGGATGTAAAATTATGTAAGAACATTTATTATGTTTGGGAGTGCAGGACTGTTTTTGCGCAGATAAGGTAAAAACTGAAACTTACGAATGCCTCTTTACTGTGGCTATGCTTATAATTAACAATTAACCAGTGTTCAAGCAATCTCCTGCACCTTTGGGAATTCAATCATAGATTTTCTCAATTGAAAGAACAAAGTGATAATATTCTGAAGGTCGACGAACTTGATTAAAATCTAATGATACTTTTGGTGTTCATTACTATTGGTAAAGAAGAAGAAGAACCACCGAGGGTTTCAATGTATATTTCAGAACCAACAGACGCCGCCAATGGAAACAGATACGTATTTGTGTGGTTCAAAATATTGACAAGTTGTCAGTTCCATCGGTCAGGCATTCCAGTAATGACACATCAATGTAGTGAATTTAAATCTTAAATGTACTGTCATCTATAGACTGTCAGAAAGTATAGCTTGCACGTGATTTGCACGTGAACTCCTACAATGCAATGAATTTTAAGGTGTCTTCATTCATTTGTTTTGATACTATTCGATATAGTCCTACCATTATTATTAAACAGTGAGTAAAATTCAGTACCAATTATACATTCTTGCCTCGACTCTTTCAAAATGCCTTAGAAATCTAAACATATACGGTATACAGCGTATATTGGAGCAATAAAAAATGGACACAGCAAGGTCCGTGGTAGTGTTTTCCCTGGCTGTTTTTTCAGAATGAACTTAGGCGAAATGTTTGTTAAAACTTTTTAAATCCTCTCTTGTGTATACATGTTGTACATGGCTATTTTTCTTGCTAAATGTGACGTCAGTCTCTAGTTTTAACATATTTCGCTTCCTGGTTTATTGATTTTATACATAATGTGACCGTTGCTTCGACATGTATCTCATTTGGATAGTCAAACATTTTTTAAACCAATCAATAATCATATTGTTAAAGAGGATAATAAGCTTCTACCTTAGATGACTATAGAATTCTTCATAGCTCTGGTCTTTGTTTGCTTTGGCTAAATCCTGTTCAAGTGGTGGGTTCAATGACCGCCAATTATGACTGTTTGAGATTTATTACCAGCAATGTGGAAAAAGAGACACATGTAGAAACGAAAATAGGTACCATTTTGTTGAAGGAGCAAACCATAACCCCGCTTCTGGATATCGTTTGAAGTCAAATTATATTATGATATATATTTCCTAAACACGAAACAAACCAAAATTGACCGGGGGAGGAATTTAAGGCTCATTCGTCGTGTACGGTCACATATATTTTTATTATATTGATATCAGAAATTCATTTCTGGTGATCGGATTTTAGAAGAAAATCTGCTTAATTGATATCAAATGTCTTTAAAATAAAATATAAAACCGTGTCTTTTGGGACACATCAAATTCGTATGTACAACAATAGTGTACTGGGTTTAAAATACTTAATTGAATGGTTGTTCGTAGGGGAATAAAGATAAATTGAAATTGAAAAAAAAAAAATCATGGAGGAAGAGCATTTGACTTTACAATTATTTGTAGTAGTTGGGAATTCATTTTCCACTCTAAATTACGAATTCGTTTAATAGACGATGTATTGTGAATCTAATCTACAAGCTATTACTCAAGTATGCCCCTGGACTACTAAAAGGAGGGGAATTGAGGGGGATCTCGTAACGTGTTTTAAGCTCCTAATAACATGACTGGACATCGTAGATGTTAACCAATAAGTGGGTGTGCTCGGCATAGATTCTGCACGTGCGTTTTTGTTGTCTGTAATTTCGACATAGCCTTGCTTCAAGTGGCGAAACAAGGAATTGCAAGCCCAACGAAAAAGGGTCAACAAGGAGGCAAAACATCCACGGACTATCAATAAATGGACACAACACGATGTTCTGATCAGGAAACAAGATTGATTGTCTTTATTGCCAAGCAGTTATGCACTTCTGTACAAAATTATGTGCATATGTTTTGAATTATGTATACTCTCCTAATGTTCAGTAGATGTCATTTTGAAGATGAAATGATCGCTTAGGAGTGGGGTGTGCTTTGTTTTGATGTGTTACTCCCACTCGTTACATTGTAGATCCATACATTGGTCCTTTCATTCAATAGCTTTCAAAGTAGAATATGAAAAGGGTAGTTATTTTATAATTACATTTCGATTTTACCGTGAAAACTTTAATTATTTGAACATTCAATTAATGATGTTATCATCGGGTGATGTTTGTTGGGAAAATGAGTGTATGCTTTGAAAGGCATTTATAAGTGTATACCCAAGTGGTTTGTGGAGAAATTCAAGTATCATTAGACATGGACAAGTGGCTATTTATAACCCACGTAAAACAGCATCTTGAAAATTTAAAAATAGCATATTAAGGACTATCAAGTTACATCAAATCCAAAAATTAACAAAACGGTAGTATTCAAGATTGTGAACTTCGATATATTCGATAAGTTCGATATCTACCTGTGTTTCTTCAAAATCCTGTTGGTGAAAAATTGTATTGTTTGTCTTCGTCTAAGTTCTATTGATTCAATCAGTACTCACGTTAAATTCATAGTTTTGTCACACGCGATACACATTGTCATTATTGCCCTCTTTTTGACGGATTTTCTTTGGACTTCCCGGCATTAAAGTAAAGATTTATCTCTTTACTCGGGCGACTGAAGTATAAACTCAATTGTACAAAACAATACAATTACTATATCAGAGCCATAACATCCGGCTGAGGACGCAGTTGGTACTGTGAAAGCGCTCCCGGTAAGCGATCAAAGTTTAAGTAGTGTTGAAGTCAAACAATTCTTCTAATTTAAATTATACCACTACGTATGAATTTACAATTTTATATAATTACTACATTGTACACAACAATACAATTATATGTAGATAGCAGATGGGACAAACCAGGTTGTGTAAATATGCACAAAACTAACACAAGTGAAACTAGAATACGGAATAAAACATGTCAATATGTATCAACTGTCATACACAATATTTAGACAAGTTGAAGACAGCTATTAAATGCCATATAGTTCTCTGTTTCCTAGTTTCTCGTTATAAGGTAAATGTTTCTTTTCTGCAACAAAGATTTGAATGTTTGTGACAAAACAACAATGGTCTAACACAGCCTGGTCCAACAATGCCTAGTGAGGTGAAGTGAGGTGAGGTGACTAAATCCACTAACTGAATTGAAGCACTGAATATATCTTTATTCCCAGTACTTCTCAAAAGCACGGACCATATTTAAATCAAGGTAAAATTGTGTTGGTTTATAAAGGTAACATTTTTCTGCAAATAGGAAAATGCAATTCATATTTCATGTTTCTTTTCTGCAACAAAGATTTGAATGTTTGTGACAAAACAACAATGGTCTAACACAGCCTGGTCCAACAATGCCTAGTGAGGTGAAGTGAGGTGAGGTGACTAAATCCACTAACTGAATTGAAGCACTGAATATATCTTTATTCCCAGTACTTCTCAAAAGCACGGACCATATTTAAATCAAGGTAAAATTGTGTTGGTTTATAAAGGTAACATCTTTCTGCAAATAGGAAAATGCAATTCATATCCTTATTGTAATATTTGATCGATTGGAGGTACTTACCACCTGTTGTGTGTTATCTTCATTTGCGAAGATTAAAATCTCTCTGATAAACGAGTGTAGCTACATTAACATTCAGTGCAAACTCTTCCAGAAATTATACAATTTCAGAACGCATGATTTCAGAGCCTTGGGTAATTAGGTCAAGTTGATTGTTGAAATATGTTTCCGCAATCCTTTTAAGATTATGTTGAAGACACTGAAGCACTTTCCATTTCTTACTAGTATTGGAGAAGCCATTTGGAGAAGCACTCATTTTAGAAACTTTTACTTCAAACATAAAGCTCAACTAATATATAGGTTATTTTATTTGCAATTTGACGAGAATAGTTCTTAAGTTACAGAGATCGACAGTAAATATGCACGTAGTGTAAATCACATGATGTTTTTTTCACGAATGTTGGCTAATCATTCTATTCTGAAAATACCTAAATTCAGATAAATCGTGTCAAAAATATACCACGGTTGCTTCATAGTATAACAAACTTCAAACGAAATACATCTTATCGATTTAATATCTAGTTTCGCCCTCTGGATAAGAACCTACTACATTATTAACGAAAACAAGAACAAAATGCATTTAAGCATAATTAGATTCCTGACTTCGGTGCCGAGAGCATAAATTCTTGTGCAATTCATTTTCTTTTTGAAAGAAAGATTCATGAATGATTCAACATGAATAACTTACAGAGAATCGCTTCATAATAAAGTTCACACTCAAATTGATTATCATGAATCACTTTTGACAGTGACGTGAAAATATAATATTGTTAACCGATGCATGCACGTTTGTACTGTATTTTGAGCGGTTTGCAAAGTTTCAAACGTGTGATAATAAATACTACTTTGGAATATGTACAGAGCCCAGCAGTATGGAAGGAAAGTGCTGAGTGCAGAAGAAGTCAGATTATCCACGTTGCAAAACAAACCAGGTCTTTGCTTATAAATAAATACAATTATGACCAGGCTGTTTGTGCCGAAGTAATCATGTTAAAACGTAACAAGTTAAATGTCACAGATGTGATGTCTTTTCTGATACACAGTGTTTTCACAAAAGTTCACTCTTAAGAGTTAATGGAATTTACGGCGTTTGTGTTAGATTGTGCAAAAGAAGCTGAAAGCTTTTGGTGATAATTAGTTTGCCCAAAGCAGCACTCTCTGTGTGTTCATCACAAAAATAGAGACTTCCAATGCCGATAAACGGAAAGATAGATAAAGTTGAGAAGAACATTTTCACAAATTGAACCAAATGAAGCCTAGGAACTTATTTTCCATATCTCTCTATTATTTGATGAAGGACAACGTTGAATAAGGTTCTCTTGTTAATTAATGAATCAGGTGCTCTCACTAACTAAGTAAGAGCTGTAAAAGCAAATTATTTCTAACGATCTATTATCAGACAATACATTAACGTTACTTAACAACTCAGAAAACATTACATTACGTTTTACAATCCATTTCAAATTCAAATTTCATCAATTAAAATTTTACGTTTATACCGGAGGAGCGTTAATTTAATACTACATAGTTGCTTAGGATAAATGTTGTGGCTATGCAATGCATGAAATAAGTCGATTTTGATTTGACCAAACTGGAGATGCCGAGTACAGTTCTGCTATATTATAATATGCGACTTATTTCAGCCAGTGTTTGGTTAGGTAAGTAGTGTTTTAAGCGGAAAACAGAGGAACATAAACAGTACAAATGTTTGCCATAAGCGAGTTCAACATCCTCGATAAACATATAAACAGGTAGGAAGGTAGGAAGGTCAAATAGATTATTTTGATATTGAAGCAAATGTAAGTAGAAAATTGAGAAAGATACATCCAGTATTGACTAGAAATAATAATTACCTTCAAGTCTTGTCATTTCAGACTTGTAATTTGTATACGAGCGTTGATTATGTTGGGTATAGATGTAATAGGGCTGTGCGTGCTCCGACTAGTAAGCGTAACATTGTATTATTAAAGGAAGTTGGATGCCGTGAAGTTATACTCAAATGCCTGCAATATAGAAGATCGCACTCTGATGTTTGAAGGGCATCAATTATTCATCCTGGCCTAGTGAAGTTGTCCAGCTCTTTTATTATATTATTTATAGCAACATCTCTGCCAGTTTGCAGTGCCGATGAATTGAAAAATGGGCATGTGTGTGGGTGTAGAGGGGTGGGGTGTGTATGGGGTGAGGTTGTCAGTTGGTGGGTGTGGGGCAGTAGGGTGTGCTTGTGTCACGCGTTGGAAGGCTGTGAATATTGAAAGATTCGTGCATCACCTGGTCTTGTAAAATGTACTTTATTCTCGGATACTGCATTCCTGGGATTGTATTCGGTAACAATAAAAAAAAAAGAAGAAAAGGAAAGTGTTGACATGGATTAGACATATTTAGTTCTATTGTCTACCACAGCAGCATCGATTTAACATACAAAGTTTCTTTACAACTATATGAAACAGAGTTCCACATATTACTTGGTGTAAGAGATAAAGAAAAGGTAGCAATATTGCTTGACTTGACCATAACTGTAGCATGTTGTATTAGAAGCAAATAGATAATATAACTCTACAGAAATCTAACCTCTTTTTAGTTCCTTACACCTGCACTATTGACTATTTATGTATGTTTACGTATCTGTATCGACTTTTAGATATCAAACAAGCTAAACTGAGCTCAAAAAGAAACTTATATTTTTTTACAACTTGTGAATCACAAGGTCATACCTTAAAATACTGTCAATCAAAATGAACCACAATTACACACAGGATTACCTGAATACTCTACTCATTAGTACTCAAAACACATGTCAGTAACCAAGCAGTTGTCCAACTGACACAACAGCAAAATGCACTGTCATGGGACAGCTTCCTGGACTTCCTTCACTTTCACAGCCCAACATTTGGCACCCAGGACAAAAAATCTGTGAGAATGCACACAAGATCCTTGCACAGATGATAAAACGGTGCTGCTTTCTGCTTTTCATACACTTTTTTCATGAAACGGAGCTGGGCTGTGAATGTGGTCCAGGAAGCTGTCCCATGTCAGTGCATTTTGCTGTTGTGTCAGTTGGATAACTGCTTGGTTACTGACATGTGTTAAGAGTAGAGTATCGAAGTAAATCTGTGTGTAATTTTGGTTCAATTTGATGGACAGGATTTCAAGATATGACCTTGTGAAAAATTATAAGTTTCTTTTTGAGCTCAGTTTACTTTTTCTAAGGCGACAAAATGATAGATAAGCAAGTCAAATCTAACTACCGGCTTCATCAATCTTATATGAAGTATTTACACTTGTAATTAAGGACCTGTCGATTTGTACAATGACATTATAAAAATATTATCATTATCTGAACAGTAAAACATTGTCATATTGTATATTGCCATATGTTTAAAAAGATGTGAGTCGTTACACCGATAACTTCGGTTAGACATAGAACACGTTTGCAGTCGATTTGTCATGTTGTTGTGTTTGTTTTCCGGAATTATAGACATTTGTGTTCGTTACAAAGATGTTTACATATCGACTATATTGTTTTGATATTAATGCAAAATGCAAGCCTAGTTCAGCTTTAGCTATAATGATATAAGTTCGGAATTAATACATTTAAAATGTCAGTGCACTCAATTATAAACTCCTAGGAGTATATGAAACTAAATATCAAGATTCGGTTTGATAATTACTATCAAATAAAATTACAGACAGATTTCTTGACTATAAAATATTTGCATGATTATTATTACATTTGTTTTGACTGTATCAGTTTTGAAATTAATTTTGTGTTGAAGTGTTGAAGTAAGAGGGCTTTAAAGACGCCATGTTTTCAGTTTAAATTAATTTGAGATGTCTCCTTTATAGATGTGTCAGTACATTCTTCAGGGCACAAAACAAAAGCTATATTGTGATTGAATTATACTTTTTTGATAAACATGATAAATGAGTACAATAAAATCAAATCGATAGACAAATCCAATCAATCTCAAATCGGTTTTCATTTCTAGGCGTATAAATTTAACTTTCACGTCTTGGCAAAACATTTTAAAAGATGTAAAGATGTCTGCATCGTTTCGATATTGCCCTACACAACACATAAGATACACATAACACTTATAATTTTTCACATGGTCATATCTTTTAAACCCTTTCCATCAAAAGTAACCAAAACTACACACAGGATTGCCTCAATACTCTACTCTAAACACATATCAGTAACCAAGCAGTTGTCCAACTGACACAACAGCAAAATGCACTGATATATGGAGCAGCTTCCTGGACCACATTCACAGCCCAATAATTGGCACCCAGCACAAGAAATCTGTGAGAATCGTTGACAAAACGATTTTCACTCACTTTGTTTTTTAAGAAACAGGTCTTTTTCCACACTATTCCACTTACACTTTGGGAATTATCATCTGTGCAAGGACCTTGTTCACATTCTCACAGATTTCTCATCTGGGAGCTATTGTCATTCAAACGACATATTCGTAGTTTTACTCACACAACATAATGAATAGCTGCTCACTTTTCAATCAGTATCTCACTTCCTGTAAACATGTAACTTCTGAACGGAATATACCATCTTCATTCCCTAAATTCTTAAAGAAGATAAAGCTATTATAATTTCAAATATTTAAACAAATTGAACCTAAACTGCCACATAACTTAAAAAATTCTGCAAATATTACAAGTCGCCAGTTCCAATCATTTTGATACAGTGTGTATGACCAGACTGTTTGTTCCAACGTAATCATGTTAAAACGTAACAAGTTGAATGTCACAGATGTGATGCATTTTTCTGATACATAGTTTTTCACAAAAGCTCTATCTTAAGGGGGTACTACACCCCTGTGGTTAATTTGTGACTATTTTTGCATTTTTCTCAAAAAATAATAACACACTGGTAACAAAAGTTTTGTATATTATTGGGGCAAGGAATCCAATTACTTCACTGAAATTTCAGTGACTCAAGACAAGCGGTTCAGTATATATGATAGGAAATGAGGTACATCCTAGCGGTACCTTATTTCTTATCATAAATAACAAACCGCTTGTCTTGGGTCACTGAAATTCCAGTGTTGTAATTGGATTCCTTGCCCATATAATATACATAACTTTTGTTACCAGCGTGTTATTAGTTTTTGAGAAAAATGCAAAAATAGACTCAAATTTATCGAGGGGTGTAGTACCCCCTTAAGGCTTAACAATATACAGCGTTGTGTTGGATCGTGGAAAAGAAGCTGAAAGCTTTTGGTAATATTTATTTTGCCTGAAGCAGCACTCTCTATGTTGTTTGCCGCACAAATAGGGAGTTGAATGTTAATCGAAACTTTTAATACTGATTAGCGGAAGGAAATCTGCTAAACTGATCGATAAAGTTGAAAAGACCATTTCACAAATTAAACTAAATGAAGCTTAGGAACGTATTTTCCATATGACTTATTACTAAATCAAATGATAACGTTGAATAAGGTACTCGTCGTTAATTAATGAGTCAGCTGCTCTCACTTACCAAGTAAAAGCAAATTACTTCTAACAATATATTATTAGACAATACATTAACGTTACTTACTAATTGAGAAAACATCCCATTATGTTTTATCTTGATAAAATGATTAAATCCATTTTATGATTATTACTTTCATACCGTAAGAACGTTAATGTAAAATTAACTCGTGACTGAGTTATAAATATCTATTCTTTTTGTTGAGGTAGTGTACTTATTGCAACATGCGATAGATTAAAACGATTATGAATTGTTGTGATAGTTTTAAGACTGTCTAAACAAAATAGTGTCTAATATTTTCTAAACACTAATTAATAGGTATAAGACGGCCATGTAAACATTCATCTGTATTATTACAGATATATGTTGAATACATGACTTTGCTCTTTGCTCTTAAGAGTTTTATAAATATATTCCAAACGCTTCCAAAGGTCATTTGTGCTAAGACTCAAATTATAGTAAGATACCTTTGATTTAAATTAGAATAACATGTTTGTGACTATGAATGAATTAAGTTAATCGTGATTTGACCAAATTAAGCTGGAAATGCTGAGTGTAGCTATTAAAGAATTCGACTTATTTCAGCAAGTATTTTGTGAGCTAGTGTTTTAGGCGAAAACAGGAAGATAAAGAAATATTTGCCATAAATGAGTTCAACATCCTCTATAGGTCAATTCCTCGTAGGTCAATTTAAGACAGTATAATAATGTAATTTATCTTAAGTATAAGTATAATATTGATAAACGGACAGACTGCCATAAGTATTGAGTGATAGTAATATACTGCGCCAATAAAGTATCCTTACACTTGGAAAAATAATCACAATTTCAAAACTGAATAATATTGGGGTAAATTTGTTTGTTTAACAGATGCACTATCGAATCCTGCACATTATGACACCACATTGATTCCAATGTGACCTCAAGAAGTAAAGTTACAAGCAATTGAATAAACGAAAGTCCAGTTTTAAAAGTGACAGACTGGCCTATACAAGGCGCAAAAAGATTCCAACAAGCGCAACAAAGAGACAACACAGTTTCTTCAATGAAGCGTTATTTAAAGCAGTTTTTATTTCAGTTTTTACTTTTCATAACTTTCATTTTATTGTCAGTTCTTTTGTTTCAGTTTTCTTTTGTTCCTTTTGTTTTAAATTAAATCCAAACGCATAAATTAGCCATTCACCATTCTCAAACCAGATGTGTAGTCTGTGGAGTTTTGAATAGGCCAGTTTGTCATTTTTAAAACTGTACCTTCGTCCAATCAAATGCTTGTAACTTTGCTTCTTGAAGTCACATTGGATTCAATGTGGTGTCATAATGTGCAGGATTAGAACGTGCCTCTATTAAAAAACAACTTTACCCCAATATTGTTCAGTTTGGAAGTTGTGATTATTTTTCCAAATGTAAGGATACTTTATTGGCGCAGTATAGTTACCTTCAAGTCTTGGCGTTTCTTGATCTCTTTGTATAACAACATCGATATAGCAATGATCAGCAATACAATCGGGTAAGTAAAGTTTAGAGTTGTGCGTGCTACGACTTGTAAACGTAACATTTTGTTAATAACGAAGTCAGGTGCTGCAATGAACATGTGAGTACGGGTAGACGTTATTTCCAAATGTAAAGGATCATGTCTGCAATCCAAAGGAGATCACACTCAGATCTTTGAAGTGCATGCAAAGTTGTCAAGCTCGCGTGGGGGGGGTGTGCGTTGGGGTGTGTATGTTGGGTGTGTGTGGGGATGTGGAGGTATGTATGTGTGGCGGGGGGTGTATGTGGGAGATGTCGGCGTGCGTTTTCACCTACGAACGAGGACACCCACTTGACATTTCACTTATAAACTGCAGACACACACAAAAACGAGGACGTCCTCGTTTTTAACGCTTGCAGAGGGCGCTATACAGCTCAAAATTGCATAGGGGGTAGGTCCCCAATGCCGGTAATATGTCGAGGTCCTCGGTTAGTCGATTAATTGTCATGTTTTCACACAAAAGTCCACGGTTAGAATGTGAAAATTCAAATATATAAGGTCCTCGGTTTTACTGTTAAAAGTTAGGTGTCCTCGTTTGGCGGTGGATACGAGTAGGTGTGTGTGTGTATGTGCGTTGGAAGTAAAATATTGTATCAACACTGTTTAGTCAATGAGGCAAAGAGGTGATCACAGTTTTGGAAAACCTACATTATTTTTCGGACATTGTATTCCCGGGACTGCATACGATAACAATAAGGAAAAAGGGAAAAGGAAGGTATTGACACAGGTTTTAAAGATCTAATATCTACCAGTGCAGTTAACACACAGAGTTCTGCATATTGCGTGGTGTAGGAAATAAAG
This sequence comes from Amphiura filiformis, assembly GCF_039555335.1. Lineage (NCBI taxonomy): Eukaryota > Metazoa > Echinodermata > Ophiuroidea > Amphilepidida > Amphiuridae > Amphiura > Amphiura filiformis. The sequence continues at coordinate 39,998,844 of NC_092630.1, forward strand.
AAAAGGAAACAATAGTAAAACGTTACGCGCAGTCTATGGCAAGTATATTGCACAATAGAACAGAAAAACCTGTTTTTTCAATCGAAAAACCTGGTTTTTCGATCGAAAACCAGGTTTTCAAATCGAAAAACCAGGTTTATCAATTCGATTGTAAGAGTTTTTGATAAACTTGGTTTTTCGGCTGATAAACCAGGTTTATCAAAAACTATGACAATCCAATCGATAAACTTGGTTTTCGATTTGATAAACCTGGTTTTCAATCGAAAACCAGGTTTTTCGAATTTGATTGTCATAGTTTTTGAGAAACCAGGTTTATCGGCCGAGAAACCTGGTTTTTCACTGATAAACTTGGTTTTTCAATTCGATTGTCATAGTTTTTATTGATAAACCTGGTTTTCAATCAAAAACCAGGTTTTTCGAATTCGATTGTCATAGTTTTTGAAAAACCAGGTTTATCGACCGAGAAACCTGGTTTTCGCCGATAAACTTGGTTTTTCAATTCGATTGTCATAGTTTTTTTGATAAACCTGGTTTTCAATCGAAAACCAGGTTTTCGAATTTGATTGTCATAGTTTTTGATAAACCTGGTTTATCAGCCGAAAAACCAAGTCTATCAAAAAACTCTGACAATCGAATTGAAAAACCTGGTTTTTCAATCGAAAAACCAGGTTTTTCAAAATCGATTGTCATAGTTTTTGAAAAACCAGGTTTATCGACCAAGAAACCTGGTTTTTCGCCGATAAACTTGGTTTTTCAATTCGATTGTCATAGTTTTTTTAAACCTGAATCGAAAAACCAGGTTTTTCGAATTCGATTGTCATAGTTTTTGATTAACCTGGTTTATCAAAAAAACTATGACAATCGAATACTATACGCTTGCACTCCCCGATTGCACTTAGGCTAGATCCTCCAGGCCTCGAATACCGGTACTCACGCACGGCCGCTTCACTGTGTTGTATTGAGGACTGGAGCAGGGCCTGGACTGGAGCAAACAACGTTCAAAAATATGAATATTGAGTAGATTTTGATTACGTCATTGATTTCAGAGACGGGGAATATAAAACAACAGACGCTTATGAAGCCGAGTGGATTTGCTGATTTATTGTGGTTTGTACGCTACATAGGTCTACAAGGAGCTTGAAAACAAACTGTCGAGTACCACAACTTCGTACACGCATCGATTTCCCCTGGTACTGTACACTCCATGCCAGCAAATTTTCAGCAATTTTCCGTCCGCCATTTAGTGATAAATCATGATGTGCTTACAGGTTTTTAACATGATATTGGTAGGATGGATGTGGAATCTTCAAGGGGTAAAAGAGCACCTTTATCAAATCGGCAGGAGCGATGAAATACCAGATTCAGGCGTGCTTGCCTTTATAAAATGGGGACGGAAAAAAGAGAAAAGAGAAAAAGAAGGGAAGGAGAGGGAGAAAGAGAAGGGAAGGGAGAAGGAGAGGGAAGAAAAAGGGAAGGAAAAAGGGAAAGAGAAGGGAAAGGAGAGGAAGAGGAGGGAAAGGGAAAGAAAGACAGAGGGAGGGAGAAGAAAAAGGGAGAGAATGGAGATTTAACCCAAAAACAATTCGGCTCACGCGCTACGCGCGCTCGTTATTTACCAAAACAAATAGACTTAAAAGTAGAGCCTGATGAGTCCATAGTCACTGTGTCCTTTGACGTGTCGGCATTGTTCACTTCTATCCCGGTGAAAGAAGCTCTCGTCGTCGTTCGCAGTTTGTTGGAAAATGACGAAACCTGGAAAGTAGGGACAGCGGAAGATCTAGAGGTGGACGACATCATCAATCTCTTGAACTTTTGCTTGAGCACGACATATTTTGTGTTCAGAGAGAAATACTACCAACAGAAGGATGGATGCGCAATGGGCAGTCCTTGCAGTCCCCTGGTGGCCAACGCGTATATGGAGTATTTTGAAAAGCGAGCTTTGTCATCCGCTCCTCATCCACCACGCATGTGGGTTCGCTATGTCGACGACACATTCTGCGTTATAAAAACTTCGCACGTGGATGAATTTACAGATCACATAAATTCGCAAGATAATAACATTAAGTTCACCAGAGAGGAAGAGGAAGACGGGCAACTTCTTTTCCTAGACACTCTGATCGTGCGGGCTAGCGATGGCAGTGTGAAGGTCAAGATCTTTAGAAAACCAACTCACACTGACCAGTATTTAAGTTTCGCTTCCCACCACCCACTGGAGCACAAACTAAGTGTGATCAAGACATTGCTTTATAGGAGTGAAATTGTTACGGATCCGGAGGATAGAGCTGAGGAAATTGAACACGTAAAAGGAGCGCTCCAAAACTGCGGTTATCGCGACTGGACCTTTTTCAGAGCCCAGGAGAAGCGTGAAAAATCAGCTTCACAGGACGAACCGGATAGTGAAACTTCCAGGGGGTTCACAATAACTTTACCTTATTTGGAAGGAACTTCGGAGCAGCTTCGCCGAGCATTCAAAACAGCAGGTGTTCCCACAGCCTTTAAACCATACCGCACACTCCGGCAAACACTTGTGTCACCGAAAGATAACGTAGACAAATTAAAACAGTCAGGGACCGTCTACGAAATCTCCTGTTCAGACTGTGATGCTATGTACATTGGTGAAACAGGTAGAAAGTTGGAAAAACGGCTATCTGAACATAAATCAAAGGCTGCCGGTTCCAAATCTGCCGTACATGAGCATATTTCCAGGAGCAAAAACACCCATCAAATAGACTGGGAAAACGTAAATGTGCTGGAAAAAGAACCCAAAGAATTTTCCAGAAGGGTCCTAGAAGCCATTCACATCAGGAAAAAAGGACCCAACTTGAACAGAGACACTGGACTGGATTTAGATCCAGTTTGGGACAACCTACTCATACCCAAGACCACCAGGGGGACGAAGACAACACCTTTGACGTCATCTTCTTCTAGTGTGACGTCATCGAAGGTTGTCAACAAGCCATAAACCATCAGAGCCATAACATCCGGCTGAGGACGCAGTTGGTACTGTGAAAGCGCTCCCGGTAAGCGATCAAATTTTAAGTAGTGTTGAAGTCAAAAAATTCTTCTAACCTTTTTATTACTTCATCATAACATACTATGATGTATAATTCACATTGTTGTTATCAGACACAATGATTGATATAATACTTCTCTCAGAGTTATCTCAGATAAAACGCACTTAAAAATACCATATTAAATCATTTTATGGATCATCTCAATCAGGTTGTAATATTATTTTGATCATTGATTCTGCTATAAACATGTTTTTTACCTTTCATTAATCATATTCTAAAACGACTAAATTTCTTCTCAACTTAAATTGAAAATATTGATGATGTAGTGTTTAATAATCTGATATGACATGGACTATTATAAAACGTTTTGCTATAAATTAGCGACAAGTGCAAACGGCAAATTATAATTACTAAATGCGTGGTCGCATTTTTTCTGAAGGGTATACGTATAGCGTTGACCATTGATATAACTTACTAGTGATTAAATCATAATTTCACATTAATTGCCATCTCTAAAAAACTGTCGATTGACAAAATTTTAGTTAAATAACAGACAGGCAGTGGGCATGGAATAAAGTAGTATCCATTAAATATGACACTATATTTATGACCCTTACTTAGCTTAAGTGCTCTCAGATAGAGGTCATCGCAAATATCTACAAATCTGGATTGTAAATTTTGCCACTAATATTACGATACTTAAACTTGCATTGTGTATCCGCATATAAAGTATCAAGGAAATGGAATAAGTATACTTACACATTGGTCAGCAAGTTTTACGTAAAGCGCTGTGATTTACTGACCTTATGGACACAGAGTTTGAATGCTGGATTCTGTCAATTCATATCGATCTGAGAATGAAAACTCGCCATGTATGAAGAGTAGTTTATATTGAAAGATTAGATACACCATAGCAAGGTCCGTGGCAGCGTTATCTTTCCAATCTCTGATTATTCATTCCAAATGAATTTAAAAAATGTAAATGTTGGATTACACAGAAATCGATTATATGCGTTTGTCACGTTTTTCCCTACAAACTATGCATCAAAATGAAATTATATTTTATTGCATGTGCTTGGTTTCTTAAAGTAAACATTATCATTCTAATGATATGTGCTTAAATTGTATGTAGCTGGGAGGAAAAGCCGACCATCATATGAAAATTGTGACCTTTTGTATTGAAGATATACATTAAGTTTCTCAAAAGACCTAACAAAATTAGATCTTTGGGGAAACTTCATGTCTATCTTAAGAAAGATTAAAATTTGCATATGATGATCGGCTTCAGCTTTAAGTACAAAGCATTAGATTTATAAAGTCCGCCTAGTTTACATCGAGGACATTTAAATGTGACAAATGTCAATTCTTTAATAATTTGTATTATATAGCGAATTTCAAACAATCTAAATTATTTGATACGAGGACACTCCTCGTATTCAGAATGCAATTTGGTGTGTCTGATGTGCTCTCAGGTCCCAACGGTGACCGGGCCCTTAAAAGCCCTTTTTTCGATAAAGCTTGTTAACAATAAATTGAAATACGTTGCATCTCATAAACTACTATATATTTACCATGTTTAAAGATTCCGCAGAAAGTCCTTAACCCAAAACAACTTCTTTTTCATGTAAATATTGCTGTTGTGTAAGAGTAAATAATAAGTCAAACAAGTGTATATCTACATGTACAATTCCTTTAGAGAACATTTTGTAAAAGGAATTCTAGGAGAGGAATTGAATTGATTCCTATTCCGGCTATAAATTGAACAAACAATTTATACACTTTCAAACAGTGTTATTAGATTACCGTATTTATTTGAAGAGTCGTACTTGGTTTTGTGGTTTATGATGTAACAGAATATTTCAAAGTGGTGCTTTTAGTTGCAAATAAAATCGATTAGGTAAACTGTTAGCTGCTGGGTATATCAGACAACATCTTAATACATAGAATACTTAGGGCAAAGTTCAGAACAGTGCTCAGTTAACCACGTTCATATGAGTGAACTTGGTATTATGTATACCTAGAGTTTTAAATCACAATTCAATAGTTTCTTGAATTTAGTCCAGGGAATTGAAGATGAATTGGATCAAGAGCCTGATTGAACGGATCGCCAAATATTATGCCACCCTTCTGAAGTAGTATTTGTGAACAAATATTCTGGCGCTAACCGAATTTGACAAACATAAATATTCTTCCTATGTACCGTACATGTATGAAATGATGCAGAAATATTCAAGTAAAATATTGAACCCAAAATTACGGAGATGTACAACGGTTTGGGGGTGTACATTTTCAGCGATTTTGGTATATCGATGGGTGGGTTTTCAATGGAGACCAGTGCGCCCATTTGGGCAAAAGTGCCTTTAAAAGCGCCAAATTAAGGTAAATGGGATTTGTTGTTGTTGTTTTTTGTTTGGTTTTTGTTGTTGGTTTTTTGAAAACTGGTATACTGATGGGTTGCAAAACCAGCAAAAGGTAGGTGTAGAGAAAGTCAGTATCCGAAAATAAGCGTGTCTATTTGGCCACACTATTATTTACCATACCACATTTGAATTTAAAAAGAGTAAATGAAGTTGTTGTGGTTTTTTTTTTTTTTTTTGGAGGGGTGGGCACAAATCTTTTTTTTCTTTGTCTTTCAGTCAGAATGTCCTATAATAAACTAGCTAGGTATGGAGGGTATTTTATGTTAAAAGATTATTTACACCATAGCAAGATCCGTGGCGGCGTTATCTTTCCAATCCCCGGATATTCATTCAGAAAGAATTCAAAAACTTGATGTTAGATTACAAAGAAGTTCGGGATAGCTTTGTATGTTATTACATATGTGCTTGGTTTAAAAGGTGGACATTATTGCCAACGATACTAAATCATAGGGAATGCAACTCAAAGGGCATCAAAAACAATAATGGTAAATATTTCATCTTTTCTATTCATAATTGTTAACTGCATCGGTCTGTCACATCGGTGAAGGTCAAGTAATAGGAAAAATGATGGCAAGTGTAAAATCGACAAGCTGTCTAAATCATTACTCACACTAAAGGCTGCCTGAATAACGATATGTTATATTATCATCCACAACACATGAAAGTATTTACCATGTTGCCGAATATTAATATAAAGATTGCCACTGCTTAATGTGCATTTCGAACGTACGTTACCTTGAAACCGCATTTGACGGGGTAACTTTACCATTAATTTCTAAACTGTATTTTTGTGATAGAAACGTTTCTTTGTTTCTTGAACTTGCGTATAGATTTTGTTATCAAATTAGGTAATTATGGTACGCTGTTAGTTTCCTGCGCCCTGAGGCTGCTAAACATTTATAACGCACTGTACTCTTATAACAAACAATTATTATCAGTACGAAATGGGAAACGACAAGCGCATGCACATGAGAACATGACAGGGCTTTACATCAAAATACTTCAATTTGCATTGTGCATTCGCATATGAAGAATTAAGGAAACCGAATAAGTACATTTACACATGGCCACCAGCTTCAGAGTCTCTTGCATGAAGCCATGTGGTTTACTGTCCTTCTGGAGACTGAGTGTGAATAAAGATGGCGCTGGATGCTGTCTTTCAATTCACATCGATCTGAGAAGAAAGCCTCTGCTTAATACCTTATGAAATACGGTGCTTTTCATAATCTACTATATGTACCATGTTTCAAGATGCAGAAGGAAGTCCTTAACCCCAAACTACTTCCGGTTGAGTTTCATGTAAATATTGCTGTTGAGTAAGAGTAATAATGAGTCAAGCAAGTGTAACTACAAATAAACATTTCCTCTAGAGATCATTTTGTAAAAGCAAATCTAGGAACGGAATTGAATTGATTTCTATTCCGGCTATATATTGAACAAACAATTTATAAACTTTCAACCAGCGTTTATTTATTTGAAGAGTCGTACTTGGTTTTGCGCTTGATGATGTAACAGAATATCGCAAAGTAGTGCTTTTAGTTGCAAATAAAATCGATTCGGTAATGTTACCTTCAGGCTATAACAGCCAAGAGAACAGTAGCATCTCATACTAGAAATCTTCACTGTTCTTAGGGCGTAGTTCAGTTTAGTGCTTCAACACATTCATTTGAGTAAAATAATTTAGTAACATAATTGTTTGTATTTTACCTTAACGTTTTCGGACCACGGCCACAATTCAATGTGAATAGTATTCTTGACCTTACGCCGGGGAATTGAAGATAATTTGTCTCCTATATGGGTCAAATGACACTAAGTACAAATCTTTCAAATCCAGCCGAGTTTACGCATGAAGTACATGACAAACGTAAAGGCGTTCACTTTCAAATCGGTCGTTTCAACCAATAGTATAGGGCAAACACAAGCCGCAAAAGCGGAGGGCTTTTATTACGGAATACGGATCACCAAATAGTATGCCGCCGCATATCTGAAGTAGTATTTGTGAAAAAAAAACACTCTGGCGCTAACCGAATTTGACATACATAAATATTCTTGCTGTATATATAAATTGATGCAGAAATGGTCAAGTAAAATGTTGACCACAGTCAAACATTACACAGATTGAACATCAGTACATTGCACTCAAACCTATACACGGCCCAGTTTAATTCCATTACAGTAGACAATCGACGAAATGTGTTTGACTGAACATCAGAGACATTTCACACATGCTGCGACCATGTTTATTTTAACCATCATTGGTCTAACCAGGGAGTTATCTAACCATCCGGCAACCAATCGGCAAGTTGTTATGCCCAAGAGATATTGCAGTGTGAAACATTAGAACATGACAGGGCTTTACATCAAAATACTTCGATTTGCATTATTGTGTATTCGCATATGAAGGATTAAGGAAATGGAATAAGTACATATACATGGTCATCAGCTTCAGAGTCTTTTACTTGAAGCATGCTTGAAGCCCTGTGATTTACTAACCTTTTGGACACTGAGGTTGAATAAGATGACGCTCGATGCTGTCTTTCAATTCACATCGATCTGAGAAGGAATAAACCTTATTTTCTATAGAGTTTGTTTTTGAAATATATTTTGAAATACGGTGCATTTCATAAACTACTATATGTACCATGTTTCAAGATGCAGAATGAAGTCCTTAACCCCAAGCTACTTCTAGTTGAATTCAATGTAAAAAGTAATAATAAGTAATAATAAGTCAAGCAAATCTATCTGCCAAAAAAATTAATGTACATTTCCTCTAGAGATCATTTTGTAAAAGAAAATCTAGGAAAGGAATTGACTTTATTCCTATTCCGGCTATAAATTGAACGAACAATTTATAAACATTCAAACAACGTTTTTATATTATTTATTTGAAAAGAGAGTCGTACTTGGTTTTGCGCTTTATGATGTAACAGAATATCTCAAAGTAGTGCTTTTAGTTGCAAATAAAATCGATTCGGTAATGTTACCTTCAGGTTATAACAGCCAACAGAACTGTAGCATCTCATATACTAGTACCTAGAATTCTTCACTGTACTTTAGTGCACAGTTCAGTTTAGCTCTTCAACACGTATTCATTTGAGTTATCTTAGTATAGCCTGTATTTTTAACATAATTGTTTGTATCTTACCTTAAAGTTTTAAATCACAATTCAATGTGAATAGTATTTTTGACCTTACGCCGGGGAATTGAAGGTAATTTGGGTCATATATGATATATCTCAAATTACACTAAATACAAATCTTTCAAACCCAGCCGAGTTTACGCATGAAGTTCATGACAAACGTAAAGGCGTTTACTTTCAAATCGGTCGTTTCAACAAATAGTATAGGGCAAACACAAGCCACAAAAGCGGAGGGCTTTTTATTACGGAATACGGATCGCCAAATATTATGCCTCTGCATTTGTGAAAAAAACCACTCTGGCGACTGGCGTGAACCGAAGTTGACATACATAAATATTCTTGCAAAATATATGCAATGCAGAAATGGTCAAGTAAATATGTTGACCACAGTCAAACATTTCACAGATTGAACATCAGTACATTGCACTCAAACCCACGCATAAGCTGCCCCAGTTTCCATTACAGCAGACAGTCGACGAAATGTGTTTGACTGACCATCAAAGACATTCCACACATGCTAAGACCATGTATATTTTAACCCTGTTTATTTTAACCATCATTGGTCTAACCAGGGACTTATCTAACCACCCGGCAACCACAGTGCCGGCAACCAACAGACAAGTTGTTTTGTCCAAGAGATATTGCCGTGTGAATCAGTCTCCTTTCGATTATGCATATCGTAAAGGTTCCAATTTACAAGCTTTTACATAACTAAATCTCAATTTGAAACAACTCATTAACAGGCAGACACAATCACCGTTACTTAGTAAATCACATTTTTATTATTTCATCATAACACATCATAATGTATAATTCACAGTGTTGTTATCAGACACAAAATGCGTGATATATTAATATTATACTTGTCATAAACATCATGAACATTGAACTTCTCTCAATAAAGTGTTCTCTCTTCTTTCAGCTCTTTGTGCTAGTCCGGCTTCAATATATAAAATGTCCAAGTTTTCAGATATTTTCTCAAAATATCAAGAGCTATCTCTCAAGAACTACTGAGCCTATACTGGGCTTCTTTGTACTCGTTTTTATGCATTTTCATGTTGATTCCAAATATCGGTATGGCCATATACATTTACAATTCTGAATTTTTTGAAATTTTTTAAAAACTTGTGGCAAAGGGTTAAAATAAATAAGATGAAGATGACACGACGCAGGCGAAACGCACTCTGAAATGGCATCCGAAATCACTTCATGGATTATCACAATCATGTAATAAATATGTTGTGTTATCATTGTTGCACCTGCTTTAAACATGTTTATTATTTCTCAACGCATTAAAAACAAAAAAGTATATTTGTTTCACCACGGTAAATTGACGTTATATTACTGCAGGTTTTTAATAATCTGATTTGACACGGGCTATTGAAAAACGTTTTGCGCTATATTAACGGGACAAGTGCATACGATAAATTAAAACTGCCAAATGCGTGGTAACACAGTGTACTATCCTGAATACATAGCACATTGACATAACTTAATGACATTTAAATCATAATTGTTCTGACATATCACATTAATTGCCATCCCCAAACAAAAATTGAAATAAAATATAGCCAGCGGGCATGGGATATATTAAAATATTATTCATTAAATATAACATTTTGGCCCAAACCTACTTCACGTTCTCATCAATATTATCATGATTATCTGAAATATCTACTTTTTTGGTTATTTCATATGATGAAAAAATACTTGTGAACTCTCAATTGTATGTGCGTTATTTCACCCAGTTCATATTCCAAGATCTTACTGACCTACAAAAGATTACTTAGGCTAATAATGCGTATTTTCTAGTCATCCTGAGGGGCTAACCTGAATGACAAAATCGCTTAAGTGATGATCTGCCTAGAAATGAAACTTATTACTGGATATGCTTTATAGTGATTTGCCAATGAATATATTCTCCTCTACAGTTTTGGTTTTTAGAAAACGTTGTTTAATATAATGTCGTTAAGACACGTTTGCAATTGTTTTGATTAAGATACAGTATTTGATTGTTCTAAAATTGTGACCATAGCTGCGATGATCAAAACCTTATGATGCAGGTGTCCGAGTCATAACAAATGAGCAAAGGAATAATCATTTTCAAGGCCAATTGGAATGAGTTTCGCAGGGTACTATTTCCTGTTTTTTAACGATAGTGACATCTCGTGTGGCAAAATAGAGTCAACAATTTCATGAGGTGTAATGCTAAATTCGTTTACACTCATGTGTATATACAAGCAAACGCAATCCACACACCCCTTCATGCGAACACCCCCACATCTGTATGTTTTTCACTTTTCAACGATATGACCAAATAGCGCACGCACATTAGAACATGACAGGGCTTTACATTAAGATACTTCAATTTGCTTTTTGTATTCGGATATGAAGGATTAACACATTAAGTACATTTACACATGGTCACCAGCTTTAGAGTCTCTTAATTGAAGGCCTGTGACTACCTGAACTTTTGGACACTAAGTTTGATATAAAATAGGATCAGTTGAGCCCATATTTATTGGTCGAGCTATGAGTTTTAAAATATTGGACGAGACGTAGTCGAGTCCAATATTTTACAACTCATAGCGAGACCAATAAATATTGGGCGTAAAGCATCCAATTTTATCATTATTATGTGTTGGATCCAATATGTTCACACACTTGGATCCGTCAAAACATAATAATGAATAAAGATGGCGCGGGATGCTGTCTTTCAATTCACATCGATCTGAGAAAGAAGCCTCTGCTTAAAACCTTATTTTCTATAGAGTTTGTCTTTGAAATATATTTTGAAATATGGTGCCTTTCATAAACTACTATATACCATGTTTTAAGATGCAGAAGGAAGTCCTTAACCCCAAACTACTTCTAGTTGAGTTTCATGTAAATATTGCTGTTTAGTAAGAGTAATAATGAGTCAAGCAAGTCTAACTACAAAATATACAGTTCCTCTAGAGATTATTTTGTAAAAGCAAATCTCGGAACGGAATTGAATTGATTTCTATTCCGGCTATTATATTGAACAAACAATTTATAAACTTTCAACCAGCGTTATTATTTATTTGAAGAGTCGTACTTGGTTTTGCGCTTGATGATGTAACAGAATATCGCAAAGTAGTGCTTTTAGTTGCAAATCAAATCGATTCGGTAATGTCACCTTCAGGTTATAACAGCCAACAGAACTGTAGCATCTCATATACCTAGAATTCTTCACTGTACTTTAGGGCACAGGTCAGTTTAGTGCTTCAACACGTAGGCCTATACATTTGAGTTATCTAAGTATAGCCTGTATTTTTAACATAATTGTTTGTATCTTACCTTAATGTTTTATACCATGCACAATTCAATGTAAATAGTATTTTTGACATTACGCCGGGCATTGAAGATAATGGTCATATATGAAATGTCTTAAATGACACTAAGTACAAATCTTTCAAATCCAGCCGACTTTACGCATGAAGTACATGACAAACGTAAAGGTGTTTACTTTCAAATCGGTCATTTCAACAAATAGTATAGGGCAAACAGAGTCCGAAAAAGCGGAGGGCTTGTATTACGGAATACGGATCGCTGAATAGTATGCCTCTGCATTACCTGAAGTAGCATTTGTGAAAAAACTACTCTGGCGACTGGCGCTAACCGAATTTGACATACATAAATATTCTTGCAAAATATATGCAATGCAGAAATGGTCAAGTAAAAATGTTGACCACAGTCAAACATCACAGATTGAACATCAGTACATTGCACTCAAACCCACGCATAAGCTGCCCCAGTTTCCATTACAGCAGACAGTCGACGAAATTTGTTTGACTGACCATCAGAGACATTCCACACATGCTGTGACCATGTATATTTTAACCATCATTGGTCTAACCAGGGACTTATCTAACCACCCGGCAACCAACAGACAAGTTGTTATGTCCAAGAGATATTGCAGTGTGAATCAGTCTCCTTTCGATTATGCATCTGGTAAAGGTTCCAATTTACATAACTAAATCTCAATTTGAAACAACTCATTAACAGGCAGACACAGTCACCTTTACTTAGTAAATCACATTTTTATTATTTCATCATAACACATCATAATGTATAATTCACAGTGTTATATATTATTATATTAATATTATACTTGTCATAAACATCATAAACATTGAACTTTTCTCAAGTGTTCTCTCTTTATTATGCTCTTCGCGATAGCCACAAGATTCAATATATAAAATGTCCAAGTTTTCAGATATTTTCTGAAAATATCAAGAGTTATCTCAAGAACCACTGAACCGACACTGGGCTTGTTTGTATTCATTTTTATGCATTTTTCACGCTGAATCCAAATATGGCCATGCACATTTATAATTCTGAAATGTTTGATTTTTTTTAAAAAACTTGTCGTCTGCAGTCGACGCCCGCCAAGAGAGAATTAAAATAAAGATGAAGATGACACGACGCAGGCGAAACGCACTCTGAAATGGCATCCGAAATCACTTCATGGATCATCACAATCATGTTGCGTTATGATTGGTGCACTGCCCTGCCATAAACATTTATATTACTTCTTAAAGCATACGCTATAAAAAAAACCGAGTACATTTGTTTCTCCACGCTAAATTGAAGTTATATTACTGCAGTTTTTAATAATCTTATGCGACACGGGCTATTGAGAAATGTTTTACGCTATAACGCGACAAGTGCTTACGACAAATTAAAATTTGCCAAATACGTGGTAACACATTGTACTATTCTGAATACATGTGTTAAATGGTACATTGACATACTTAATGTCGTTTAAATCATAATTGTTCTGACATATCACATTAACTGCAATATCTAAAAAGAATTGAAATAAAGTATTGCCAGCGGGCATGGGCTATATTAAAATATTATCCATTAAATTTAACATTTTGACCCAAACCTACTTCACGTTCTCATCAATGTTATCTGAGTAATCTTCTTTTTCTTCTTCTTCTTTTTTTTTGTAAATCCATTATGATGAAAAAATACTTGACAACTCTCAGAATTGTATGTGCGTTGTTTCACCCAGTTCATGTTCCAAGATCTTACTGACCTACAAAAGATTACTTAAGCTAATAATGCGGGGATGAAAACTCTATCTTAATGCGTATTTTGTAGTCATCCCCAGGGGATAACGTGAATGACAAAATCGCTTTACTGATGATCTGCCTAGAAGTTAAACTTGTTACTGGACACGCTTTATAGTGATTTGCAAATGAATATATTATTCTAGTTTGCGTTTGTTCTCATAATCAGAACTTTATACACTAAGCCAAAAAAAGAAACTTATAATTTTTCACAAGGTGATATCTTCAAATCCGGTCCATCACAATGACCCAAAATTACACACAGGATTACTTCAACACTCTACTCTAAACACATGTCAGTAACCAAGCAGTTGTCCAACTGACACAACAACAAAATGCATTGATATGGAACAGCTTCCTGGATTCACAGATACTGTGCTGGACCACATTCACAGCCCAATAATTGGCACCCAGCACAAGATATGTGCAAGTCGTTGAACAGATGGTGATTTACAAAACGGTACTGCTTTCTGTTTTTCACGCACTTTCTTTAAGAAACAGGTCTTGTTGCACAATATTCCACTTACTCTTGGGGAATTTTCATCTGTGCAAGAACATTCTCACAGATTTCTTGTGCTAGGTGCCATTTTTGGACTGTGATTGTGGTCCAGGAAGCTGTTCCATATTAGTGCATTTTGCTGTTGTGTCAGATCAGTTGGACAACTGCTTGGTTACTGACATGTGTTTAGAGTAGAGTATTGAAGTAATCCTGTGTGTAATTTTGGTTCACTTTGATGTACAGGATTTTAAGATATGACCTTGTGAAAAATTATAAGTTTCTTATTATAATAATAAATTATAAGTTTCTTTTTGACTAGTGTAGTTATGGCCGATTGCAAGGCCGATTGCAATGAGATTTGCAGGGTACTCTTTACTGTTTTTATAACGATAGTGAGGTTTGGTGTGGATAAATAGAGTCAACAATAATGCTAAATTCGTTTACACTCACGTGTATATACAATACAAGCAAACACACCCCACACACGCCTCCATGCGAACACCCCCACATCTGTATGTTTTTCAATTTTCAACTAGTGACCAAATAATGCATGCACCAGTACATCCGCACTTTCGCTTACAAACACTTTTACACATAGCCTATACTCCCCGCACACTCAACCCCTACACAAACACACCCCACCCACCCCTACTCAAATACATACACACAACACACCCCCACACAAACAAACAACACATCATCCAGCTGGTGAATGGTACTCACTTCGTAAAGAGCAGTTTATTTTTTTCTCTATTATTTGAGGTAGTGTTAAACGTGCAAGCAGCTTCCTGGCATTTTGTTTTGAGGCTATTTGCGCCTGGTTGGTGAGAATCGGGTAGAGATCAAATAAACAACACCTTGAACGTCATCAATTACTTGGATGTTTATCGGGAGAAAATCGAAGTAAAAGTGCGACAAAGGGTGAAAAAACACTCGCCATAGTACATGAGTACAATACAAGGGTTTTGTTGAAGTATCTAGCTCTTTATGGTGCTCTTATTATGCCATGGTATATGTCAAAGGCACTGTTTTCGGTTCTATTTTCGACATACATTTTCTTTATACTTCCTTTTCTCTTTGATTTTGCCATAAGTACCTCTTTCCCGCGTATTCTAACTCCACCATATTACTATACTTAACATTTCTCTTCCTCCTCTCTACCATACCATTCTCTTTCACATATTCATTTCCATTTGCAAACTTAAAAATTCTGTTAGAATTCTGTTATACGCTTATTTTCAAATAAAATTATCATACTAGTCATAAATATCCAGAATATGATAAGAATCCTATCCAATTAAGGGATGTTTCCTTATATGGGCTAATAACCTTCCATAAGCCATTTAATTGATCTTTTAGTACGTCTCCTCAGGCAGATGTAAGGCTATAGTATTACCGATGATCAAACTCTAATTGTCCACGTAATAGATACTGTATGTGATGCGATAGATAGTATATATAACGCACACAAAGCCAAGTGCTTTTTAAATAAATTGGCTATATAGCTCTAGATGCACACCCAGAGGCTATCAAAGGCGTGATATGAATACGGTATCATGAATGCAAAAAATATATACTTCCTCTTGTAAATGAGTATACTTTTATTTTCCAAAAATATAAATTATGTTAAGCCGCAGGTCTTAATTAATCCCTATTAATCATTTAATCCATCTCTATTCAATATCTTATATTATTCAACAGCCCTTGTGCTTATGTAAGCACAGATTCTAGAATCTGTGATGTAAGCGACACAGTAATCTATTTTGAATTTTATAAATATACATGATAGTCTTTTATTTACATTATTAGCACTTTTATTTATACAAGCTTTTAATGCTACATGACAAAAAATAAAGTTGAGTAATACTCCTGGCTTGTTTATTAGATTTTAATGACTCGCCTACAACTAGCTACAACTATATTATAATACTTTTTTCTGAAGGCAATCTTATAATGTTTTTTTACGTTATTATTTTGAAATATATAGATTTATTTATTTGTAAGACACCCAGGCTATTAAAATATTACTTTCATTATCGGGTACAGATTTAGACACGCCTAAATTTCAGTCAACTCTATTTGGTTAGAAGGCAAACATTTTACAATTACAGGCAACTTTTACACGACTACATAACCATTGATAAATCTTAGAAAGTCTTACTCGGCGTTTTCTGACACTTCCATAATAGGATTGGCAGGAGACGTCCGTCCTTCTTGGCTGGAATTTGACACTCTAACAGAAGTTGTTCTATTCAACATGCTAGTCCTTTCTAAAAATTGAAAGAAATCTTCCGGACCATCTGCACCTCCATCTTCTCTGTCCCGCTTGCGACATGGACTATGAAACACCCACCATTTCTCTATTTCCAAACGTACCTGTCTGTTAAGTCCGCCGTACAGAATCGGATTAACGGCGCAAGAGGTATAAGCTATCCAGGTTGTTAAACGTTCCCAAAAGATCTGATATTTGGTTGACCTTTTAGCACACCGTATAAATGAAGCGCGAAATAAGGTGTCCATAATAGCAGAAACAGTGTGGTAATCAATATAATTGTTTTGGCAGCTTTGATGTCGCCGCTGGTAACAGCGAAAAAAGCCTTGACAGATTGTAGCGCGCTTTTACCAGTACCCGGTTTACCTTTATCACCTGCCATTTGGTTCTGATAACGTTCGGTACCCCCGGCTATATGACTTCCGAGATCAGTTCCTGACATGTTCCCATTCGTTTTGTCTTTGTTACTCTGATCCATATCTACCTGTGGCATGTTCGGGTATCCTCTGCTTTGTGATGTTGACCCATAAGTGTCCGCGTTGGAGAAAGGAACCACCTGTCTCGCCGCTAATCGTGCTACGCGAAATACATTACAATATGTTACCAAAATGATAACTGCTGGTAGAAGAAAACAAACCAACCCAATTATACACATATACACGATGTGAGGTGTAGATTGTTGCCAAACAAAAGTGCAATGTCCTCTATTAGCGTTGTATTCATAAGAATTTAAACCTAGAATTGGTGGCAAAGCAAACAACCCACTTTGAATCCATATGTAGCTCACCAATACAATTACTTTCTTTAAAGTCATCGTAGCTGCATGAGACATGGGATGTGCTATGGAGAAGTAGCGTTCCAAGCTGATAACACAAAGTGTTAATATAGATGAAAATGCAAAGAAAGAATTGAAGAATCCATTCGCCTTGCAATATCCATCCCCAAAATGCCAATAACCAAGACCGATGGTTACAATAGAAAAAGGTATCACGATAATAGCACAGAGCAAATCTAAGATGCAGAGATTTAACACAAATAGATGAGTTAAATGTCTAAGATGAGGTGTCTTGATGATGATTAAAATCACGATAGTATTGCATATGATAGCGATGAGGTCAATCAAAGACATAAATAAAATCTGCAATACATCTACGAGCCCCAATGTGCAACAATCTATATCCGTATCGTTGTTCCAGGTTACGTTATCCATGCTTAGAGCAAGATGTAGTTCGTTTTTGCCAATGCAGGAGTATTATGACTTAAAAGTAGTTAAACAGCTGCTAAAATGAACTGTTCGTAACGCGACGCAGTTATTATGTGAATTCACCACCCTCGTTCCTCTTTCTATCTCACACATAATACCAATACCGCTAAAATCGACACGACAACATCACAGGCTATGTACGTCCTCCCACGCTGCATGCCGAACCTTTAAAATTCTCATCAGCGATTAACTCATTCAGTAGAGAGAGAACTAAACAAGTAGACAGTTTAACGACATCCATTTGGGTTTGTTCGGGTTGTCCAATCTTCATACTGGACAGCAAACACCGTCTGCTAATAAACATGAGATGATGTACCATGAATACAAAACTTTCTCTCCGACATTCAGCAGATATTAAACAAATTATTGTTGAAATAAATGACGTTCGAATGACGTAAGCAACGAGCAAGTTGCATCTCGCTGTCTGAGTTACCGCTGCTGCTTGTAGCATAGAGTAAAATGGGGAAGAATTAGTAGAGACACTATTATACGCAAGGTTTAATTAGTACTGCACCTGTCTCTTGCCGGCAGAATACATTATTTGACAACAACTTGTTACCTGTGATAAAAAAATATAAACATCAAAATAGCTTTCAGATGATTAAAAGTGAGGGAATTAATTAAGAAACATGTTCAGATGTAAAAGTTATTTTGATTGATGGATGGTGGTGAAAATATTGGATTTGAGTAATTAAATCCTGGGGTTTGTGTAGCGTAATGCTGGTTGAGATACTTAAATCACGCCAAGTCTTGCGTGGGTTTTAATTTTTTCATGTAGCTTATCTTCAAATCCATATTTCAAGTTGGTGATGTATAACGTAAGTTGTATTTGGCAAGTGCTCTGAGCCTCTGTGGGAATGGCGCGTAAATTAAACTGTTGTTGCAATGTAATTTGAAATTAAAAGTGTACTCCCACATAATACGTCACCCAAGTATATGTAGAGACTTGCAGAACTTATCATCTCCTACTTTGAACACCATGTATATTAATTTTAGGTTATTCCCTACTTTGCATACTATGAACCATAGGGATATTTCTTGCCTTGGACAATGTTTATTTAAGGATGGGTTTGTTTTCTCTATGTTGCCCGTAATGTTATCTTTTTTGTCATTGTAGCTTCTTTTTTTTAATTTTTTTTACTTAAGTCCCAAGTTATCTTGATATAGCTATTTCTTACTTTGAACATCATGACTTTTATCCTAATCTTGGGCTTATCCGTATCTTTGACACTATGGATGATGGTGGAATTCCATACTTTGTACAATAAAACAGCATTGTGATTTGGGGGGTTCCCCTTACCGTAGATACTTAGATAATTAATTTAGAGCTGTCCCCTACACCTTGCCAGAATATCCTGATGTATGATTGAGCTCTTTCTTCCTTCCTTCTTGGCTGGAATTTGATACTCTAACAGAAGTTGTTATATTAAAAAGGCTAAAAATTTAAAGAAATCTTCCGGACCATCTGCACCTCCATCTTCTCTGTCCGCTCGCTTGCGACATGGATTATGAAATACCCACCATTTCTATATTTCCAAACGCACCTGTTTGTTAAGTCCGCCGTACAGAATCGGATTAACGGCGCAAGAGGTATAAGCTATCCAGGTTGTTAAACGTTCCCAAAAGATCTGATATTTGGTTGACCCTTTTAGCACACCGCATAAATTAAGCGCGAGAAATAAGGTGTCCATAATAGCAGAAACAATGTGGTATGTATAAAGACTTGTAGAACTCTGCTTATTGTCTCCTACTTTGAACACCATGTATATTAATTTTAGGTTATTCCCTACTTTGCATACTATGAACCATAGAGGAGATTTCTTGCCTTGGAATGTTTTTTTTTTAATCATGATGGGTTTTTCCCTCTGTTGCCCGCAGTATATATTTATTGTCATTGTAGCTTTAGTGAATTTGTTTTATTGAATTCCCAAGGTATCTTGATATAGCTATTCCATACTTTGAACATTTTTTTATCCTAATCTTGAGCTTATCCGTATCTTTGATCTATCATACTATTAGCCTAATCCCTGTCTTTGGCACAATTGATAATGGTGGAAAGCATTCCATACCTTGGATACTAAGCACTGTGATTTAAGGCTACTCTCTACCATACCTTAGATAATTAGATGATTCGGGCTATCACTTATACCAAAAGACAGTTATCCTGATGAAACTCGTCCTTACTTAGGATAATAGCCTATCACGATTGGAACTCTTCACTGTACATTGAGAACTATCATGCGTATCACTATCGAAGCTATTCCTTATCCCTTTTTATCATGATAATCTTGGTATAATTTCTGTCCGTTCATACCATAGTACTGTCATTAAGGGGAAATTCCAAACCTTTGAAAAAACTTAGATGGTTGGGCTATTCCTATACTTTGGATACACTCTTTCTTACTTATAGGATACCAGCCTATTCGAGATTGGAGCTCTTCCCTGTACATTGAAACACTACGTATATCACAGTCGGAGTTATTCCTTACCACTATTTATCATAATCTTGGTCTAATCCCTGTCTTTGACACAATCGATAATAGTGGAAGGCATTCCATTCTTCGGACACGAAGCACTGTGATTTGAGGCTATTCCCTAACTTAGACACTTAGATGATTGGGACTATTCCTATACCTTGGACAATGTATCCTTATTGAGCTCTTCCTTACCAAGGATATACCAGCCTATCATGATCGGAGCTCTTCCCTGTACATTGGAACACTATGTAAAAGGTATGTACTTAACAATCGCAGCTATTTCTTACCACTATCTAAACTGGGCTCAAAAAGAAACTTATAGCTATTCACAAGGACATATCTGTCCATAAAAATGAACCAAAATTACACACAGGATTACTTCAATACTCTACTCTTACTCTAAACACATGTCAGTAACCAAGCAGTTAACCAACTGACACAAGAGCAAAATGCACTGACACGGAGCAGCTTCCCGGACCACATTCACAGGCGAATAACTGACTGGCACCGAGCAAAAGAAATTTGTGAGAATGCATACAAGATCCTTACACAGGTGATAGTATCCAAATAGTAAGCGAGATAGTGTGGAACATAATTTTATTTTGATTTAGGGCTATTCCCTACCCTGGACTTTGCGTGATGTGCCCTGTGTAATTGAATATGAATCAAGTACGTCGTACTTGCTTTAAGGTAGATGGGCAATGATGTATTATGATTTTGACTGTTCTCTGTTCGGCTAATTCACAGCAGGATCGGGACTGTATTTTCCTATATTGAGCACTGATTTGTCATTACCTGGCCTGTAACTATATGTAATTCCATTGTATGTGCTTGGCAGCGTACGTGAGACCTGGTCAACCCGTTTGTTTTGTGTCCTATTCAGATTTACACGACACTTACGTAAATCAGGGGCTATTTTAAAGTGCCTGCTGGCACATTCGTGCAGTGAGATTAAAATCCGTGCAGTGAGACATACTGCAGTTACTGTCCGTTTTCCTATACACAATACACAGTGCTCTCACCATTGACGCGTGACCTTTACAAATGATCTACGTTGGAAGAATGGGCACTTGCCTAGTTAACATCACTGTGTGAAAAATAACCAGCCAATATGTTAGCTATTCTCCAAACTTCTAGCAAATATATTTCTCTAACATGACCTAAAATTACAGCTAGGTTAGATGTTCAGAAATAGTCGCACTTTTGTAAAATATGAGTGAGGGCAAGGCATAGCTAGCCAACTCCCCGTGTTAATTGAATGGAGATTTGACCGAAAATATTGGTATCGGACCGCTCACTTCTGAAGGATGCCACAAAAAACGGTACAAGCTACATTTTAACTATTCTCTGGCAATCATCATGATGAGTTTCTTATATAGTATGCCGAAATTGGGTACTGTAGGTGATTGACAAATGGTCGCACTTTTCTGATAAATAAGTGACAGTGAACATGAAATATCAGCGCCCATAAACCCAAGTTAGTAGCTAGTTAGTGGAGGCCGTCACGGGACTGATTATTGATTATTGAAGTGCCTTATTAATAGATACGCACGATTTAGGGCAAGAAAAACAAACCGGGACACTTTTGGAGACATCATCATCATCATCATCATCATCATCATCATCATCATCATCATCATCGACATCATCATCATCATCACTTTCTACATTTTTTCTAAACAACATAGGGCCTACCGTTTTAATAAGATTTTTTCTTGAAATGCATGTAACTATAATTATTGTTTAGAGCGTGATGAAATAAAACATCACGATTTTCATCACAAAACAAAGTAATAGGCCTACAAAAGAAATACATTTTTCAAGAGTGATTGAATAAAACATCACGATTTTCATCACGGAACAAAGTAATACATAAGACATCGTTTGTTTGATTGCAATCAACCGCGACAGTTCGTCTCACACATAACAATGCACTGCGATCAAATAGGTTGATGACAACATTTGATTGAATGGACTGCACTGCGCCATGATTACGTGCACCGGTTCAAATCCTTTGTTTGGAGCCAATCAATAATTTTACGTACAGCCTCTATGCAAATTAGAGTTTACACACGCTGCAGCTGGGGTAATCGACCGAAGCTTGTTGCCGTTAGTGATCGAATGCATGAGCTTATTTGCTTTACTGAATCGATTTACTGGATTAATTTCCTGTTAACTGGGTTTAATGCCACAAAGGTCGAATCGCCTTTGCCATGGACCATGACTGCGTCATGAATTAAAAATCCGTGCTTCGTATATCTGTCTACTTGATTCGTTTCTATGCCATTCAACTTTCAACACCTTGTTTTGGGGCCAAAATCAGGGACGGAGCTACCATTGAGCCAGATGTGCTCTGACCCAGGCAGGCGGCATAGGACACGCAACACGGACGTACGAGGCTGGCGAAGATACAGGGCTAACAGCCCCATTCACAATACACGGTTAGCGATTATAAATGGACAATTAACATACTTGCAGTGGGGTACTTTGCAGAACCCCAACGGTTTTAGAGTAAGATAATTTTGCTTTGACACCACATAACAAATTTAGAATTGTTTGTGAAGATTTCATGATTATGTGTTAATCCAATGGCGACGTCAAAAATAGCGATATCGCATCCACCATCATCTGGACCCAGGGCCCCCACAATTTGGGGCCCCCAAACGTGCCCTGTACATCTTCCTTTTTAGCCCTGCTTTGGGCCATTGGTCCTTTGGCTCTGGCGCTTCAAATAGCAGAAATTCAACTTCAATTTGGGATAAAATAGTCTGAAATTAAATTTTTTGCGTACTGTCCTAGTAACATCTAACAAAATATGCCCGTGCCCCTCTAAATTTCAATGCTTCAGCCCCCTAAAAAATATTTTTCTTATCATTTTATGTGTCAAACTTGAAAATTTCTCGCGTTTCGCCCAACATATGTCCCGATAAAGTCATTTTACCTGTAGCAGGTCATTGGGTCGATTTGGAAATTATGCTCCCCTATTATTAATAATTGTTTAACAAAACATTATTATAATGTTCAATTATAGATCTGAATAGTATCAACTGCTATCACACTAATAAATTGTATATACACATGTATTTTGTAGCAATTTTTAACAAAGATTTCCGTATCTATATCAAAATATTCATCTTTATTTGCTTTTTTGTGGTAGTTTTAAATCTATAAACTGTACATTTGTGTGAAAATTGAGGGCGCTATTTACATATATCTTTTATTTAAATTAGCCAAATAATATGAGTTATACCTTACATTTGTTGACAATTCCCTTGTCATTTTTTAGTCTGTTCGCTGATGTTCTAATACCATTTTACAAGTGTCTACCCCTTGTGAAGATGCAAAAAAGATTTTAGCTAAATAGCGCCATCATTGTTCAACTTTTCTTAGGCGATGAGGCAACTTGATAACCCTCTGGCTCAATATCTGGATAAAATCGATAAAAAAACTCTATGCAGTGGATCTGCATGGTAAACTTGTTTTAGACCCCCAAAATGGTGCGAAAAGGCTAAACAATGGCAAATGCACCTTTCTTCAACGTATGCTCAAAGAATCCATTTTAAGACCACATAATAAAAGAAAAGAAAAGAAAGTCAGGACTAATTATGGATTGGGAATCCCCGAGAATGTTAAATTGATATGACATAATTTTGGGAAATTCCCCAGGAACTGTTGTAATGTGAAAGGTTAATGTTTATAATTAGGCTTGGGAATTTTCAGGTTATATCATATATGTTGTGAATGAAGTAATGGGCTATAAATAAAAGGGGACATTTTGGTGCTTAGTATATAAGACAATGTACATGATTTTTTGTGGGAGAAATATTATGACAGCGTGGTTGTGGGCTAGTTAATGTGCTTACAGTCGATATGCCTTCAAAGAAAGGAAATTGCGAACCAGACGTATGTAATGTAGTCAATGTACTACTTTCCAGTAATAACTGAGAAGATTTAGAATACGTCAAAGTGTGTACCTCTTCCAAGAAAGGAATATATTTTTGTCGACTTGCTGAAGTCTGGTTTGTGAGAGAACACATCTGTCAATGTAATTAGAAACAGGGGGACTGCATGCGAGGCAGGCCTGTTTTCCATTGGAAATCGTGTGAAAGGTAAATAGAGCACAATTTTGAAGATAGTGTCATCGTGCGAGGATTTTATAAGCAAAAGATATAAAGGTCTTCAGTGGATTTCGCTGAACAGTGATCTTCGCAGGACAAATGAATCGGGATATGCATCAGAACTTGTAATCACCAACAAGAAGAAGGCTGCTGATTAAGTGACATTGCTAAACAGTATATTTTATTGATTCTGACTGATTGTATGTATTTATGTTCACTCACCAAAAATTATTGTT
Organism: Amphiura filiformis; assembly: GCF_039555335.1. NCBI lineage: Eukaryota > Metazoa > Echinodermata > Ophiuroidea > Amphilepidida > Amphiuridae > Amphiura > Amphiura filiformis. The sequence goes on from NC_092630.1 coordinate 40,023,385, forward strand.
AAATCATACTTTACTTTGATTCGGATGTTGTTAACTTAATCAAACATTGTGTTTTGTTGTGCATTCTGAAGTGAATGTGGGAAAAAGGTGTTTTTGGTCTTGAGTCATTAGCGTCTCGTGACAATTGGAAACATGTGCTTATTTGAGCATCAAGCGGCAAGTTCGCGTAAACACTTATGGGGTCATTTGGGGGTCTTTTTAAGGGTCCCGGTCTCAAAATACTGCTTGGCAGGCAACAGATTCTGAATTCAGCATTCTACCCAAATTAACGTAAAAAGGCTGGTTCAACTTTTACGCAAACCTGCCGGTTGGAACGTGATTTATCCAAAATAGAACCAACTTGAGTTTGACACCGTACTATTGTCTCGCGGTTTAACCAGTGTGTCAATTGGAGCTAGATGAAATAAAAATGATTAAATCTTGAATTCATTATTCCACCGAATTCAGCATATTTAGCTGAGAAAAGTTTTACAGGTGTGAACCAGTCTATCTACATCTGAAACGGAACGCGCATTACACATCTACAATTTTGCCAATACACGCAAACTTACTTCTCTGCCTCTAGATGGCGTAAACTTGGAAAATGTGCTGAACAGTAGTAAGGATTGCAGAATTCAGTGGCGTAGATTCTTTTGACATATGGGGATGGGGTTGGAAAATTATTCATGGCGCGCGAAAAAAGTTTGCTATATTAAATATTGAAGCTAAAATGGTTAAATATGGTGTGAAAGTCACCTTCCAAATTTATTCTATGGAACACGTTGCACAGTTTTCCAGTTCAGTGGTTTAGAGAAAGTAGTCAAATGACAAATCACACTCATAAACTCAGAGCAGGACTGCTCAATAGCTCTCAATGCAAAGCCTGAGCTGATATTTAAATAGACTAGGAGAAGATTTATTCAGCTCAGAAGACACAAAAGGTTTGATGGCCTGGTTATGTTAGTGTAGGGCCAAGATTCAATATTCCATATTGCTGCCGGGTCACAGCCTGTACGTTCAGCCTGGGGGTTACAAAATAGGGGGCCAAAAAAAACAGTAGCCCCAAAGGGGCCCGCCCATATGGTGTTATTCAGCTTTTTGCATTGGAACTATTATACATTGGGGTGCACAAAAATACCAATGACAGCAACTTTTTCCTGTACAGGGGCCCAGACAGTAGCCTCAAAGGGACCGATATCCCATAACTGATTTATTCAGCTGAAGGGACACATGGATGAACCGTTTTGCATTGGAACTATTACCCATTGGGGTTTACAAAAAATACCAATGACAGCAACTTTTTCCTGTACGGGGGCTCAGACAGTAGCCTCAAAGGGGCCGATGTCCCATAACTGGTTATTCAGATGACGAGACACATGGATGAATCTTTTTGAAATCAGCTATTGCACATTGGGGTTTACCGAAATACCAATGACAGCAACTTTTTCCTGTACGGGGGCCCAGACAGTAACCTCAAAGGGCCCAATGTCCCATATGTTAACACCCTGTTTGGTAAGTCCACCAGAGTTAAATTGATGTACCAGTGCTGAAGGATCGGCGTCAAATCTACACTACATCGAAAGGGCAACCAGATACATGCGCGTATTTTGTTGCGAGCGCTCATTATCTTGCAGAACTTGCAAGACCACTCAGCCTGCTGTTTGAGCTTTGAGAGATTTGAAGTATAATCCATCTACCGTATGTCATGATGTACCACCCCATATCTGCTCTGCATCATCAGCAAGATCGTGGAGGTTGTTGTACATAACCCGCTTCAGAAGTATCTCCTTGGAGACCAACTAATATCAGTTAGACAGTTTCGATTTAGATCACAGCACAGCATACACTTTGACCCAAGAGTGGTCCAACTCCCTGGACAGAGACAACAAACTGAGTCTGTGCCAGGAGCATTCGACAATGTCTGGCATAATGGCCTTTGCTCGAAACTCATAGCAAAAGTAGTATCCGGCAAGCTGCTCAGCTGGATTAGGAGCTACCTGACAGATCGTTCCATCAAAGTTGTCTTATCTGACCAGTCATCAATTACTTCCTCCATCAATGCATCAGTTCCCCAGGGGTTAATACTGGGTCCACTTTTGTTCTCTGTCTTCATTGCTGACCTGGGTGATGAGTGTGAAAACCAACTCTACTCTACGTACGCAGATGTTTTTGAGATTACATCTAGAGACAACATAACATAACATAACATAACATAACATAACATAACATAACATAACATAACATAACATAACATAACATAACATAACATAACATAACATAACATAACATAAACTAATACAAACAATACAAAGTATAATATACATGTATGTCATGACAATTGGATAAGAGCATGACTAACCTACTTGTACAGGTATGTTTTCAGATTTGCTTTGAAAAGCTTGAGTGTACCAACTTCCCTGATGTCACGGTAGAGAATTCCATATCCGGGGTGCACATGATTCAAATGAATGATCAGTACGTGTCTTGGTTTTTGGTTTAGATAGATAGAAGTGTTTTGTCCTTTGACGAACGCGTGGCATAAACAGGAGTTTATGGGGGTATTTGAACGCGTAGACCAGTAGTTTAAACTTGATACGTTCGCGAATATTGGCAGCCAATGAAGGAGACGTAGTGGAGCATTGGGGTGGTCTCGGCCAACAAGCATAATCAATCTGGCGGCCCTGTTCTGAAGGCGTTGCAAACGCGTTAAGTCACCTTCATTGGCACCATAGAGCAAAGCATTACCATAGTCAATCCGGGAGAAAATGAGCGATTGAACAGCAAGTTTACAAGCATCTTGTGTTAAAGTCATAATGTACGATCTTATAATATGAATTTGGTTAATTTTTTTCAAACCAGATTTTTTGGCATATTTGTAATGTTTACACATGTCACAACTTGCACCTAAATGGAATCTGCCAAATTTGTTATGTTTGTAGGTAAACAGAGCAAAGTTCGACATAAAGTCATAATTCAAGAAATTATGACTTTATGTCCGCCCATAGAACTGCGTGTTAAACGGCCAAAATAACAAGCAGTGTTTCTTTCACGTTACCTCGTTATTTCAGCTCAAAATGGACAGAAACCATTCCCGATCATTATTAATAGTATTATTTCAGCATTTTGAGTATATAATGACAAATTTAAAATTGGAAGGAAATCGTACATTAAGCCTTTAAGGGGGAATAATACCCTGATTTTCATCAGTACCCCTCTTCTTTTTTTTCTTGCAAATTTATAAAGTACATAAATATGTTCATCACCTCATGTTATGAACTTATAAAATATATCTACATACAAAGTGTTTTTAAACCATTTTAGTAAGTCATTTTAGCCCTATATATTTTTGTTTACTGTATCCTAGTAACTGAGATGTGTGTTTCATAACAAACCATAATTTATTCTATTGAACATGTCCCAGTAGAATACATGAATAGAATACATTAAATCCTTTGTTATACTATCTATAGAAATGTACTCACTGATTATAACAGTGAATAAATTAAATACGCCTAATCTCTTCCACATAGACAATTTAATACTACACCATGTATGTATCTTCTATAATGTGTTGTTAGGAAAAGAGATTAAAAAAGGCTATAAGGTCATCAAAGGTCAGGTTATAGGTCAATTGGTTCAGGTCAAATTCAGGCATCAATTTTGAATACATGTGATAGTCTGTGATATCATACATGTCATAATGAGGCATCAATTTTGATATTTTGTCTGTTACTGGATATATAATGGAAATGTGTGAGGTGGATATACTAAAATACCTTGGGATGTAAATGGTGAGTACAATTTAGATTGCCTAGTTGAGATGGATTGGGCAAATAAATATAAAATAGTTACCAAAATCACAAAAATGAAGCTTACGGAAAACTACCTAATATGGTGGTATAGGTGACAAAAAATACACTCTTTTTCAACATTGCTGTAGTGTGGTTGTGGTAACCTGTTACCTAGTATGGCTTAATTAAGTTTCAGTGAAATAGTGTCGCAAGTTCAAAATACAAAATATAGCTCAACATTGAAAATAGAAGCATTTTTTAACCGGTTCGTTTTTTGATAGTTGTGGAGCACCAAGTTCATGAAGTCATAAAAGAAATCAGGGACCACTTATTCCCATTTTACATATCAACATTATTTCCCTAATGTGTTAATTTAACGAAATCCGTTGATAGTAAGCTTTCCAAAATGAAGTGAATTTAAAACATCAGTGATGTGCCACTTTTTGGCTTATACCATTAGAAGTATGTACGCGTCATTGATGCTGATGCCACCAATTGAACGAGAATTTTGCATACCACTTTGTCCAATTTCTTTTTCTCATTTCTTCACAAAATGCAAAAAAATGCAATGGGTGTAGTACCCCCTTAAGGAACGGCAGATGCGTGACAAATTCCGGAGATGATAGCTAACACATTTAATGAAGCTTAATGATGGAAGTAATTTCAAACTCAACGGAGGATCGAATACGATGCCAATTAAATGTTCCGCAAAGACTTAGTAGGTGTTATTGTTACATCACCAAGAGTCAGAGTGATGTTTTTAAGCCGGCCGGGCAGCGAACTCCGAAGAAACAGCAACGAAGAATTCGGTTTGCTTGCGCAGGATTGTAGTTTCTTCAAGGCAAGTTGACACGCTCCGTCTACTCTCTGATCAAAGCTTATGTAAATTTGCGTGTTGTCGGCGTAAATGTGAAAGCAGACACCATTTGCACGAAGAAATTTTCCAAATCGGGTGAGTGTAAGCATTGTATCACAACCCTGAGGTCGTTACTGCTAGCCTGAACAGAGACCTGGAGAAAATGAGGATCTGGGCAGACAGATGGAAGGTGATCTTTGAGCCATCGAAATGTAAGGCAATGACAATATCAATAAAGTGGAATCCAACCAAGCTAGATCTTCTGTTTGGTACCGCCAAACTGGCTGCTAAGAAGGAGGATCTGGAGATCCTGGGAGTCACAGTCGACAGCAAGCTGACCTGGACAAAGCAAATGTCTGACATCTCATCCAGAGCAGGAGAGAAGCTGGGTGCTCTAAGGAGAGTTGCATGATGTCAGAGGCAGAGCAACTGTTAATAAGGCTCAAGTTCGCATTGTGTCTTGGATGAGTGCCAGCGCCACCATTCTAGGATTACTAGCTCTATCCAGAGGAAGGCCCTTCGAATCATAGACGTAAGTTAATACAAGTACAGAGCTGAACATCACATATCTCCCTCAAAGACGTCAAGTGACTGCAGCAACAGTCCTCTACAAAATGCACACCAGCTTGTACCCACCAGATCTGAAGGCACTGCTACCAAAGCCATTTGTAGTCAGAAGAGCTACCCATAGGTGGGGAGGGGGAATTACGGGCCAGGGGTTAAAATGAACACATAGGCCCCCTTTAGCTTTGATCAGCGATGACATGCAGGACTTCATAAGTATGTGAGCAGTGGCGTACATGGGGGATGGATGTTGGTGTAAAATCCTTGAAAACATGTTGAAACGGAGCGAAAGTAGCGTGTTTAGATGCCACATGATATTAAGCTTCTTGAACGAATTCCGTGATTTGACAATTTCAAGCATAAATAATCAAAATATGAACATTGAAGGGGACAAATGCACGTGAAGCGCGCACAAATGTGTAATTTTGCTCCAAGATTGAGATTAATAGCTTCCGCGTGAAGCGCAGAAAATTTGGCAATTTCATTGCCAATTTCAAGTTAATAATCAATTACAAGTATGCACATTGAAAGGGACAAATGTGCGAGAATTATAAAAGTAGCGACTTTTGCTCGCAAAGCGCGGAAAATTGCCAATTTCAAGCTAAAATGCATCATGCAGTTATTGTTAACTACATGTATGCACACAACACAGGGGCACTCACATAGGTAACTGACCCGCACTAGTAGCGCTGTGCTGTGGGTATAGGAGATGAACTAGTTAGCGTCATATATCAAAAAGTATAAAAGCTCTGATTTTAGTACTTGCTCTATGTTTCAATTACTTATTCTGTTCAAAATATCTGAATTTTTAATCCGGTACAAGCTTTAATAACGGGGGAGCATGCATTTGTATGAGAAAGGAAATCTACAATCTTATCCAAACTCCCGTGTTAATCCAATGCACATTTTGCTTCACCGGGCCGCCCTGACTTAGTCGCGTTTGGAAGAGAAGTGCCACCAAACCGTAATAGGTACAAATTTATTACTTTCTGTCAATCAAGTATTGTTTATTGTCTACATGTCAATCTTTAAATTATTAGCATAGTCCTTATAATAACGATGGAGCGCCTTGATGAGTAAATGATAGCAAACCAATGAAAAATCCCCAAAACTCAGTCAGTGGAGCTCCACCCGTACATGTCAATAGCGTCATTATCGATTGGATTAGTCGACCGTAGCGGACAATTCGATCGCTCATTGGATTAATATTATCACGTGGTAAGAGATGTGCATTGGACAATCGATTACTATAATGGTTTAGTACTGCATATATCGGTTTAATCTTCACAATGCGGGTTTATGACTGAAAAGGTCACGGTGAATTTGCCGTGGACAAAACTGCACTATGGAACAAATATGAACATTGAAGGGGACAATGTGCGGCGGAGCAATTGTAATTTGTCGGCAAAAATATTAGCTTAAATTTGGCAAGAAGCATTCATTTCCATAACATTGAGCATGTTGAGGGATGACATGGACTACCACAAGCCCAGGATTTTCACTAGATTGACAAGTTCTTGATTCTTCAACTGAGTTTCCATGGAGCAAATATGCCCGATAGAAGGGCGAAAATTTATACACTGAGTAGCCATAATCAAGGAGGATTTGATTGTAAGCCGCAAATTTATCTCTCATTTAAAAGTGTGTTCCCGCGATCTCCCCTGGTTTATCGGAGTCCTCATTATCTCGAGGATGATCATTGTGGCAAAAGCAGACTTAACAAGTAATAAAATTCAAGTGAAAGTTAATAAATGTATCTCTTCTTTGCTTTTTTATGGGCTCGCTACTCTCTTTTGTTTGCTTTTTATAAGCGTGCTGTAAAAGAGCAAAGAAAATAGACCTTCGTCAATACCAATTTCAGCATTAGACAGCTACTTCATCACGTTTGTTAGCTGTTGTTTGTAGAAATGGCTTCATTATTAACTAAATGCAAACTATAGATGGCGCTATTTATCCTAAATCATATTTCTTTATTTGCAAGGAATGGGTGAATAATACTGCCATTCAAACAGCTGGAATAGGTGACACAAGCAACAAGGAGATTTTAAAAACACATTTTATCAAAAAATAAAAGCTTGAAAGAGTAATTTCTAGTAACTAAATAGCGCCACCAATTTTGTCATTAATAGATACATTTTATATCCGAAAAAGCTTTAAAAATGCTATAAAAGTGAATAATTTAGTAAAAGAAGGGAAATTGAAGTTGAGAATGACTCAAAAGCATCTATATACATTAGCATGATATCGCTTTTAGCAGTTTAAGTCTAAAATTTGGTTGCACATGATGTTTTGTTTGAAAAACTATTAAATGACCCCATCAAACAACCGTGTCATCATACCAATATCAGCAGTAGAAAACTACTTCATCAATAACAATATCAGAAGTAACTAGTTACTTCATCAATACCAATATTAGCAATAGATAGCTCCTTCGCAATTCGTAGCGTATTTTAACGCCTCATTCGGCACAATGCGGCTTTATTCCCTCATGTTATACCAATTTGAATGGAAAAAGACTGAGAGCATTTCAAAATTGACACATTTGGGATATTTTTTTTCCTTCAGGGCCATTCCCACTGCATTTTTAAACGGCTCATTACTGCTGGCTGAATAACAAGTTATGGGACATCGGACCCTTTGAGGCTCAGTACTGTCTGGGCCCCGTAGGCCTATAGGAAAAGTTGCTGTCATTAGTATTTTTGTACACCCCAATATGCAATAGTTCTAATTCAAAAAGATCCATGTGTCTCTTTGGCTGAATAACCAGTTATGGGACATCGGGCCCTTTGAGACTATACTGTCTGGGCCCGGGTTGCTGACACGTATTCCTTTTTCAGCGTCACTGTCACCCAAAGACCCCATATTTTTTTACGAACACATGCTCTGTCACCCGAAGACCCCCTATTTTTCCATTTGATCTGTCACCTTTTTCAATTTGATCAGCAACCTTCATTATTATGCGTATATCACTGAGTTTGTTACTCAAGTTATTTTGAAAAATTTTTTGAAGCCATTTAGAACTAGAAATTCGATGTTCGAGGTTTCTGTGGCGCTGTTTCGGCTCGGCTCACCCAAAGGTTCAAACATAGGCCTACCCCATATTTTAGGGTCTTAAGGGAAGGGGTATGAACGTTTGGACAGTATTTATTGTGGGACATTAGAGCACATTAGACATATCGAATCGCATTCTGAATACGAAGAATGTCCATCTGATATCAAATAATTTTGATTTTTTGAAATTCGCAATGTAATACACATTTTATGGCAAATCATTAAAAATTGATATTTTTGATATTTAACAGTAGGCCTACTCGAAGTAAACTTTATAAATCTGATGATTTATACTTAAAGTGTATGTATATAATAGGTGGGATGAAAAGCCGACGATCAATTGAAAATTTTGACCTTTCGTATATTGAAGATATGGATTTTTTTTCCCAAAACACCAAAAAAAATTAGGTCTTTTGGGGAAAAAAATCCATATCTTCAATATGAAAGGTCAAAATTTTCAATTGATCGTCGGCTTTTCCTCCCAGCTACGTACATACACTTTAAGAATATATCATTAAATTTATAAAATTTACTTCGAGGACTGTTAGGCATGAATTATGTGTTTATTAAGTGTTGCTCTGATAAACACAATATGGTGTTTAAATATAAACACTTGTTTTTGCAGTGTATATATCAAAAATATGAAAAATATCAACTTTTAATAATTTGTCATAAAATTTGTATTATAGGCCTACCGTGAATTTCAAAAAATTAAAATTATTTGATATCAGAATATTCTTCGTATTCAGAATGCAATTCGATACGTCTGATGTGCTCTCATATGTCCCACAAAAAAATACTGTCGAAACGCTCAAAACGCTCATTCCAGATCCCTTAACCGAATGACCATATTTTTTACATTTTGCTCTCACCGAATGCCCCTTACTGCCAGCGCTACACCTAGGCCTACATTTATTTCCACAAGTTCATATTGAAGTGGCTCGGCCCCTCCAAGCTCCTCCAGCCCCCCCCCCGGGGGGGTACTCAAGTTTGGTTTTGGTAGGGACGTGCCGCTGAGAATTTGAAAGTGGACCCATAAATATACCAATTTTTCAAGAAATTTGGACCCATTGATATACCAAAAGTCAAAATTTTCAGCCGAATTTAACCCAAATTGTCCTAGTTTCTACAAATTTTCCCAAAATTTTGGGAAAATTTTGAAAATTTTGGCTAAATTAACGAAAAATTAGGCTATTTTCCGAAAAAATTGAGAAAATTTTGAAAAAAGGACCCATTCATATACCAAAATAGGCTTTGAAAAAGGGGCCATTGATATACCAAGAGGCTGAAAATGCTACCCATATTTGCGGCACGTCCCCGTATGGTCATTTGTACTGAGAACCCCCCCGGCCCCCCCCCCTGATGGCACTGGACTGTGGAAATGGCCCCAATAACTTGGGTCAGGCTCCATTGCCCCCCCCCCACACACACACACACACACCCCACCGTCAACACACACCCACCTCCACAAATTTGCAGAGCCTCTAATTTAAAGGCCCATTCAGTGATTTGCTCATCCGGACGATCGTAAAAATCATCAAAATTCAGATTTTGGTACCTTTGTAATTGGCATAGATGTGCTAACATAGCCTGCTAGTGGTTCGGTCGAAAGCCGTGTATTTTAGACAAAATAAAGCATTTACATGAATCTGGACTTTTGGTACTGACAGTACAAAAAGTCCGACGAGATCGAAAGAAGCTCATCTCCACCGTACCAACACGCGTTGCGTATTGTTTCTACTACTTATTACATCAGTAGCTACTATTTTAAACAAAATACACAATTTTAACTGTTTTTCATATTTGAATTGACCGTTAGTTTGCCTCGGTGACCTTTAATGCTTATTTTGTTTTCTACTACAAAAATGAAGCGTCTGTTTTAAATCAATTCATGAATTTAGACTCTACTTCCCCGTGTTAGAAACACTGGACTAGGAAGTTTTTCCAGTCGATTGGTGGCGCACTGTACGAAAATCTCGATTTTCTCGAGTCGATCTGAGTTGAAGTAGAAAACCTTTCTAAAACTTCTGTTTTTGACTAATTTGTCGATGTATTCAGGGAAAAGTGGTTTAATGAAATTCTGTAGACTTATTCTTTATTTCTAAGCAACTCTGACAAATTTCCATTTTTTAAATGTTCCTGTGAAATCACTGAAAGGGCCTTTAATATCAAAATTCTACGAGATTTTCTAAGAATTCCTTCTAGATGGGACACTTATCTTTTAAAATGTCACTTCTTGTTTCGTATTATCGAGTAAGCTATTTCATTGGTTAAATTGGCACATGTGACCTTTTGTGACAAGTCTGCCGAATTCAGAAGTGATTCTTTCGGGAATTTCGGAGGTGTACTAAAACTTGTGAAATCAGCCTCATGAGGGAACACCACAGCCGACGTGGAGGCATAATGGACCATAGAAGGAGTCCAAGCGGGTTCGTATGCATTGATTATATCCAAATACTCTAAATTATCATTTTATTGGGCTATATTATCATGTTAATGATTGATCGTTCGTGTTGGTTGCAGAATTCATCACCCGTGCTGCAGTTGTGTTGGGTGAAGAAAATAATGTTTGTAAGACAATTAAAATTGAGGTACCTATTCTCAATATCATTTGCAAAATTCCTTCGCAGTTGTTACTTATTTTAGCACAGTTTATGGCGTAAATTCCGGCGTAAACATGATTCATGAAGTCGGGTTCTGATTGGATTCGTCGATCAATCGCATGACGCAGGCGTGGGGACTGTTAGTAGCGCAGCATCACTGCCGTTAGGCGTTACAGTTAGCCCGACAGCGACACGTCATGGCCCTAGCCTACTTGTTCCTTCCTCGTCATAGGGCCATGACTTCCGTACTATTGCACAAACCGGGGCACAAGGAGGCAGCCGCACTGAACTTGATTCGCAGTTTCAAAGACAAAGTCACTCAACGATTCACCCTGCAATCTGCATTCGTAAAAAAAATACTCACATTTTGTTGATTTGTGATATAATCCTTAAAAGTAACACTACGAAGACTTCCTGCATCTCTTTTCTTCATTAAATCTGCATTTCACAGCAAAAAAAAAATTTCTTCGCCACCATGGCCATCGTGTTTATATCTGACTCTATTTTGTTATGTATGGCGACAATCGCTACGGTCACAAATTTGATCATTTTACAGTCTTCAGATGTACCCAAAATTTTCAAACATGCGCCAAATATGTTTTGTTTTTAAGAATTAAGTGTTATCTTCATGTGAGGAACGGTAAGAAGTGATATTTTGTTAATAAAATTTGATGATACTGTGTACCCTGGACCAGATAGGCTCAGGAACCTCAGACCTTCGTACGGAGAAGGACAAGGTGGAAATCGTAGTGACGGAGGTGTGAGTACCTCGGGCTAGTGTACAATGTAGCGTACGAGGTGGGATAAAAACTGTGAAGGATCTAAGTTGCATTTGAAGGCTGTAGTAAAACCGGCAGTCCTTCTTGGTGTTATTATTTTTCATTGTTTCCACTGACTCTGGTACCAACATGTCACATGACCAAGTGAGTCTTTAGACTTTTATACAGTTCGTTAAATTCTAATTGACTTGCGCGCAAGTGCATTTTTACACGGCTCACAACAATAGCTACCGTGTCCTTATTAATGGTCACAAGCCAGTTATTTTACAGTTCGGAGGACAAGATGTTGATTTAGCTACCAACTTGTATTTTGACCAAATACCTCATACTTTTTAATCTAGTGGCATTTTTCGAACTGTATACTTTATTTTGATACACCCTTTATATCCTACTTTTCCTCACATAAAAAGTCGGAAATATAGTCAAGTTGTATAAATTTGGTGCATATGCAAACTTGTGTAAATTTAGAGCATAATGAAGGTGTAACATTTGTGACCGAATCGATTGCGGTTTGCTAGTAAAGACAGCATAGCTTGTTTAAATGTTGTCAACCTCCATAGATATGTGTACAGGTAATCCGGTATGCTAATAATTAAATGCACTATTTTATATTGACAGGAGACCTAAGAGAACGTCTCGGTCACCGGATGCAGGCAGATATTGGGATTGCAGTGTGTGTACTTTCCGCAACAATGCAGAGGCTTTTAAATGTGATATGTGTGATACACGCAAAGGGACATCAACAAGGTATGTTAACACGGCTGGAAAAAATGCAATATTTCCCAGGAACTTAATCAAAATTTCCCTCCAAGTTTGCAAAATTTCCCTCCAGTATTGAAAATGTTCCCATTATTTCTTATGTATTTCTTTGTTTAGAAGACACAAATTTCCCTCCAAATAGCAAAATTTCCTGGGAACGTGGTTCCCAAGTTCCCCACTTTTTCCAGGCATGTATGTTAACTTGTTTTATTCTGTGTCATAACATTGTGATATTGACAAACAAAACAGACTATACATTGTTGTACATACCCATCTATTACTAATCAAACCAAGGCATCCCAAACTTTTTTCCTGTGTGTAGTGACAAGTGTGACCCAAATTTCAGAAGAAAAATATAGTGCGAGTGCAACAAACAGCATATTTAACACAAATGCTGTTGCTTACCAAAACTGCAGAATAACAGGCAAAATTTCCAAAGGGACCACAATTTCCCAGTCGTCCTGCTGACCGGCTCCCAGAATGACTTCAGCGGGACAAATGTGTGTGAAACTTATTTTGCGTGACAATTTGCAATTTTAATGCAATTTAATGCTAAAATTGGTCAAAATAAGGTTATGACCAATACGATGGTACCCTGCACTTTAATGCATAGAGATTTTTTCCAGCAATCCTGTGAACCCTTGAAGACAGAAAAGTTCAGTACATGTAGGTACATGTAGATAAATAGCATTGCAGTAATGTGTGAAAGTGATAGGATTTGAGTGTTTTTTATTGTCTATTTCCTGCAGGAAACCAAGGATAAATGCCCAATTGGTAGCTCAGCAGCAGGCTCAACAGTATCTGGCCCCAACGCTGCAAGGACCAAAAGTCCTTAATCGTAGCAGTAGTAGCAGTGGCAGTCCAGGAGCACAGAGTAGCACTAGTAGGAAACCTGGTTCTAAGAGAAGGTATTTAGCTGTGAAAGTACTCGGCTGTTATAAATACGCCTATAGATTCAGAACTAATAATTGTTTCACAATATTTCAACATAAAAATAAGGATGATTTATTTACGCACATTTTGATACCCCATTTGTCCAATTTTGTTCAATATTGACAATACAGCAGTGTTTTGAAAGAAAAATACCCCAATTTAAAAGTTGCAGTTATTTGTATTGATTTGAAGTAAGCGCGAAGATAATGGCGGGCATTACATGTTTACAGTGCTGGCATTATAACCATTGATCGCTGTAAACTGCAACTTTTAAATTCTGGTATTTTTCTGCAAAAGCTCTACTGTGTTGTTATTATTGAACGACATTTGAAGAATGGGGTTATCAAAATGCTTGTAAATAAATCATCCTTCTCTCTATGTTGAAATATTGTGAAAACAATTATTTGTTCTGAATCTATAGGCATATTTATAACAACCGAGTTACTTTTTGTGCAGACTTTATAATGTGTGTACTGTCAGCCAGTATCTCAAAAAAGCAATCCATTATTCCTGGGATGGTCCCATTGATACAGGCTTCAAAAAAAAGTTAAAATATTTGCAAGCCCTAGTGTTTTTCTCATCACGATACATGTCTAGCATGTTGTGTACGAAAAGTTGATACCGAGATATCCAGGGGATATTGCATAATTTTGAGGGCTAGGGCCCGCATTCGCGGCCTGGTCAAATGTGTGGCAGTACCAAATTTAGCGATACACATAATATTATGTATTTAAAGACATCTTTTGCAGTGTCATATTGTTGTTGAGCTTTCATATTCTTGTTCTATGTTCTTCTTTGTTCTACAGACCAAGGTTAAAGAATGTTGACAGAAGCTCGGGTATAACCACACAAGTCGTAGTGAACAATATTCCTATACTCATCACAGAATATGCACCCAAGGCGCACACAAAAACATCACCACCAGAGGACGATAGGGGAGACTCAAGTTCAGATCAAAGTAGTCAAGTCAATGGAATGTAATTCAAAGTTATATTTATGTTGTACTTAATTTAATCATTGTCTCGATAGTTATTGCTTTTAAGAAGCAGTCTGTATGATGCTCTAGTAGCCAGATGTTGAACACTTGTGTATGAAAGTCAGCCATTTAGCATGACAGTACATGTATACTAGGTCAAATAGATGCATGCTGGTTGGATATTATTCATGCCTATAAGTAATCATTGAGCTTTATTTGGCGTTAGATTTGTAAAAAGAAGTGGCTATACAAAACATGAAATAATTGTATCCCGCAAGTGTCAATTCTGTCAGAAGTGAGGTACGGTAGTGCAAATATGTTGAATTGGTGGCCCAATAACATTGAAACACATGTACAAAACTAATTTTAGGCTTAAAATTAGCAGAAGTAGAGATTTCACACCACACATGTGATCATACTTAAAAAATTTATGATGAATGAACAGACGTTCATTAAATATTGAAAAAACCTAAAATTACTCATGCCTAATTTGCATAATAATATCATAAATACATAATTAGCTGTAATTACCTAATTTGCATAATTAATTACTTTTTGTGTATTTTTGTTATCAATTGAAAGAACTTTGTATACATATGTGTGCAAAAAAAAACGCACCTTTATATCATGTACGGTTTTCTCTTGGCATCAATTTTGCATATTAATTAGCTGAACTTAGTCATTTTTTGAGATTTAATTTGTCTGCAGATTGGCCGAAATTACTAAAATAGTATATTTGGTTAATTTATTATAATTATTCAATGATAGATTTTTTAATTTTGTTTTCTGTAACGAAGTCAGGAAAGATATGCATTTAACATGTGATATTTAAATTAACGCTGCTTTTTCAAGCAAGCGTCCAAATATACCTTCAAAATCTTAAAATGTGCCAATTTTGTCATTACAGCCATTTGTGGCAGGATTTCATTCCATCTACGAGCATCTTAAATTGACACTACGTCACAATGCATTGACCGATTTCAATTCTGTTTTTTGATTTTTGAAGCTTTAATAAAGCTCAATAATGTAGGAACATTAAATAACATGTTTCTGCTGCGATTATTTTTGAGGTGATATGCCTACTAATATTGCCATTTTGAAAAACTGTAAAAAACAGTAACATTTTTGTAAAACCCTGTGTTTTCTTCAGTTAGTTCATGGATAATTTTTCTTATCCTGAAAGTACGGTCATATGTTCAGTAAACACTGCCACATTAGATTTAATTGTGAACAGCCCTGTATTTTTGAGAACCGGACTTGATATTTGTCGTTTGAGGCTTCATTTTCCGTTAACAATTGTTAACAAACTTTGTGGGTATAGCTTTGGTTCATAATTCTTGGTTATTTCTTCACTTCTTCTTGATTCATAACAGTTGATATCTTAACTTGAAATGGGTAACAAAAATTAGTTGATTTGCAAGCTTTTAAAATTTTTATAAAATCTTGACTTCAAAGAGCCGATTTTCCGTTAACTTTTTTGAAGCCTCCGAAACAAACTGTTCAGCAAGCTTGGGCAAATATAAATAAAAGAGCTCATCCAATCTATTTATCAAAATGTAGCAAAGTAGATCCTCAAGTCACTTGTTTTTAAATCATGGAGATATATATCACCGTTTGAAAATGGGACCCAATACAAACTTTCCGTTAACAATTGAAGCCTCCGAAACAAATGAAGCCTCCGAAACAACAGTAAACTTAATTATCATCTATGCATATCTAAATTGGTATGTTCCATATTGATATCTGCATTGTAATTATTGCATGATATGTGCAGAATGTCAAAAAAAAAAAAAAAAATTGATATTATGGTTAATGCTTGAAAAATATACTGATATCCAAGAAAGCCCGTTTCGGAGGCTTCACATGCAAATAACACCATACTTAACAAATGGGTGAAAAATTATCATGTTATAAATCTGCAATATCTGCCGCATAGAATCATTGATTCAATACACACAAGAAAATAACAGCTTAGATGATCCCACCAGTGTTGTTTTCAAAAACACTCCTTCTGCCCTGTTTAACCATTGTAAACATGAAGCCTCCGAAACAAAAAAATGACTTGCTGTGATAATTTAATTTTTGTCACAACTGAAATTCAATACTTAGAAGCAAAGCATGAAAATTGGTAATTGTGATATTTTTACCTATTTTTTCATGTCAACTTGTACTAGTTAGCCAAATATTTTACTTTTATGATCACCTGTGTTGTTAACTGAAGCCTCCGAAACACAAATCGCTTGAATTGCCAATTCTAAAAAATAACTCCAATTTCTGTGAAACTTGGCTGGGAGGTTCCTTTCATCAAGTAGTATTTGTACATGAAGTTAGACATTTAAATTATTTTAGGAACCCAATTAAAACTTAAAAAATATGTTTAAGGTTGGGAAATTTCCATTGCAAATGACCCTTGATGTTAAAAATTTTCAAAATTGCAATTACAAACATAGCAAAACATGGTATAAAATTTAACTTATATCTGTTGACTTACTTTGGAATGGGATTTCACATGTATTCCAGCTTTCATGTCATAATTTTCTGAGCTTATGTAAAATACATTTTTTATTAGATTTTAACCAAAATGTTATGGAAATGTCAATTTTTTTATCAGAAATCAAAAGGTTTAAGCCTTGAAACACTATTTTACTGGAATTTAAGTTGCTTCTATGCATGATTACAGTAAACAGAAACATATTTAAGTGGTTTGAAATTTTGACCCTAAAAATCAAAAGTTACACCCTTTACCGTGAAAATGACCATATATGGTTGTGTGCCCTTGAATTTCACTTCTCAGAAAAACCCATTCATTCTGAATTTAAGGATTAAAATGAGCAGAAATTTGCATAATTTTAGCCAAATTTGGATTGGTCATGATTGCTAATATTAATTCCTGCAAGTGTACCACAGATGGGAGAGATCGAATAACTTTTAATGATTTTAAGCAGCCTTTTCTTTACAGAAACACTGGCATGGTTTTGCCTGAAAAATAGGAAATTCCCGGACATCGTAGACTTTGAGGGCCAGTCGTAAAAAATAATGACGGTCAACCTATATTTTTTCCCAGCCAGAGGGATCAGGCAAGGGCTGATTTCAACCATCATAGCTGTCACTTAAAACTGAGTCGCTCCTGTGAAGAAAAAATGATGTTTCTTAAGGCAAATTTAGCACATATCTCTATGGGACTCTGATTTGGTGGTGTGAGATCAGAAGTAGCTGTGTACATGTCTGCACACTCTTAAAATAGTTATCATGTTCAAATCTTTAGAATCCTTACTGAAGTTACCCGTATTGCCAATCAAATACATGTAAATTGTACTGCAGGATATGTATTTTAATATAGTTGATGTATTGTGGACACTATCTATGGTGTCAAAGTATATTTACCAGATTTATATGCAGGGTTCGAATTTGGTAGTATCGCATAGCAGTTTGCTCCTTATTTTAAAGTAACTGCTACCCAATTTTGCATTTGTATAGCACTTTTTATAGTGCTTTAGTATATGGAAGTATCCTGATTATAAATGATGAATTAGCCCAAAACAACATTTTTAAACGAATTCGAACCCTGTTTATATGAACATTTTCAGATCTTTCTATATTAGGTGCACAGTCTCTAGCTCACCTCAAGGTCCAGTAGATTGAACTAGATTCCACCAGATCCCTCAGCAGTACATTTTGTATACTATTTCCCCCTCTAAGCATGTTCTATTTGTATAGTAACTTTTTTGGACATTTTACATTTAACCCAAGTTCTATGAAAATGTTTTATTCCACTTCAGTAATTATATATATTTTCATCAAAAATGATAAATTAAGTGGAAAACTGTTGAAAACAGGGTAAAGTTTTTAAGTTGATCCAACAAGCAATACTGAATATTCTAATTTCATGTTGTTTTTTTTTTTTATAAATTTAGTTTTATTTGTGATGTCCTTAGTGTTGACGCAATTTACTTTGGCATCACATTAATGAATATTGCAGAAGAGGTTTCAAACCTGATCTATTTATGTTATATTATACTCTGTACGAAGATGTTACATTGGTGTGCACCAAAGATGTTTTATTGAAACAAAGTGATGTGCAAAACAGAAATCTGTAATGGTTCATGTTATGTATGCCAAATATTTAGCATTATTTCTGGTGGCTTTTATCATGATAATTGTATATTGTCAAGCAAATAGATGAGATGCAATTAAGCACACTGAGGTAGATAAGGAGAGGACAAAATCCCCTTTATTTCATTGTTTTAGCAGTATAAAAATAGTTGTACCTCAGGTAACTTTAGCTCCAATTTGAATCGGATTGTTAAAATGTTGTTGCTTCTAAGAATGTTAAATGAAAGAAAAAACAATTGCAAGACAAGTGATTAGTTTTGCTTGATCGCATCGCATTTTGCACCCTTTGCGTCAGGAGAAATCTTGCAGATATGCCGAATACTCTCTATTAGAATTAAAGCCTCGCTGTAATATAAATGCCCCACCATTTTGTGAACTAAACTGTTCCATAAATGCTCTCAAAATAACATACAATCGCCAATTTCACGACATTCATGTGTGCAGCCATTCCATTTGGCATTTCACAAAAATCGTGTGCAGCCATTAATATTGTTATTGACAGTGTTTACAGTATAGACTAATACAGACTATTCACCAACAGTCAAAGCTCCTGTGCTTTGTATGCTGTGAATTCTTGCATATTCATGAGGGCCCATCGTTTGATCATATATATCTTCTCGTATACGCGATAGAGCGTTGCATGTCTATCGTAAAAATAAGCGGTATGTGCATAGCAGTTTCGTTTGTCGTGCTTCATGGAACAAGCGGCCCTCATTATCAGGAGATGCTTAGACTTTGGCTGTTTGTGGTTAGTCTGTTAGTCCATGGTTTACAGTATTAGTTGAAATTACTTATTGTTTGTGGAGCACCGCAGCACTGCCAGATGGTAATAGCGATGTTTTGAATGGAAATTATCATTGTAAAAAAACACCTTTTATTACCATCCCAATTTGGAAATTAGAGAGAATACAGTATACAAATTACTCCCATGTTCCTTGAAGTGGGAAAACTTGGGTGTCAATAAAAAGTTGATTTGTAGTATGGGTCAATATGTTTATCTTCCCATGTTGATTTGATATTCATTTTATCAAAGTGTGATTACTAGATCTGATACACATTCCTTTGATTGATTTTGTTTTAAATTATCTGAGCATAAGCTGGTAAATTTATTGGTGCTTGAAACAAAAAAGGTGTTATATTAATGATTACAAATTTTGTTTGAATGCCTTGGTATTCGGCAAGGTCTGCTGAAAGACTTTGCCAAGCTCTTGATTCTTCTTAAGGGGGTACTACACCCCTGCCCAATTTTGTGCCTATTTTTGCATTTTTCTCAAAAATTATAGCGCATTGGTCAATTGGTGACAAGTAAGCTATGTATATTATAGGGGCAAGGACTACAACTACTGCACTGGTAAATTTATTTCGGCACAGACAGCAGTTGTGGAGTTACAGTCAAAAATGAGGGAAAACCAGTATTTGATCAATAAATCAATAACTACTTGCCTTGGGTTGCGGAATTTTCAGTGCAGTAGTTGTAGTCCTTGTCCCTATAATATAAATATCTTACTTGTCACCAATGCATTATAATTTTTGAGAAAAATGCAAAAATATGCACAAAATTGACCAGGGGTGTAGTACCCCTTAAGCATTACAGCTGAATGAACTGATATGCCCAGAGAAATTTGCCTATAAGTCATAAAGTGTCAAGATACAAGAATTTGAAAGTAGTGATGAGTGATACAGAAAAATATGAAATTTTAACTTAATTTTTTATCATAATTTATAAATCCAATGGATGAATGGATTTTGTTTTGGATTTGCAGGTCTAGGGATCCCTTGACAATAATTATTCTCAATACCCCACCACATAGATGACATAGATGGTACAAAACCATTGAATGTGTTATTATTGCTTCTGAGTGGGAAACAAGAGTATATTGCAGAGTATTATATTATCCTAAAAATGTAGTATCTTTCTAGTTTTGTATGTTTGTACACATATTTTAAGTCTTATGAACTTTAGAGCTTTATGGACAGATATTTAATCTATAGCTAGTTTTGTACTGGTTTCAATATGTGCAGTTGTCGTTCAGCTAATATATGTAGTATTAAGTAGTGTTTATGAAATATAAAAAGTGTTGATTTTTAAGTTATTTAAATCAATTACCGGTGTAAGGTTTTACAGATTCATGAGTGTTTAGCAATGTTTTGAAACCTGTGATTTTATCATCAATAATTGCTTCATTTTCCCTTACTGCCCTTATTTTCAAGGGCACTTTTTTGTGACAATTTTGCCATAAAATGTTTACAAAATGATGTGCTCCATGTTGTGTTATATTAATGAATAACTGTGTGTTGCTCAAATTTTGACACAAATCAACACTGTCAAAGGGGATATTTTCGTGAGCAGTTATTTTCATGATTTAGAGTAAGAGAGACATTTTCGCGAATGTTATTTTCGTGATTGCTAAGTCATTGTTGCATATATTTGTGAGGTGTTATTTTCGAGCTCCAATCGTGAAAATTAAACCCCAGCAAAAATATCCCCTTTTACAGTAGTCTTGGGCTGATGTCAGTGCTTGGCTAATGCATTTGCTGGGGCTTATATATTGGACACATGATGATAGGATGAAATCACACTTAAACAGGAAGCCCCACTTGGCCAGTTCGCCACAGAAGAACTGACTTACACGTTACACCTGTTACTTTGACGACAGACATAATAGAATGTACATGGATAAATTTTAACCTTGACTGAATCCCTAAGGAACTTGAACCAAAAGTATGTATATGTAAACATTTGTTCACAGTGGTGTTGCCAAGCCAGGGGCATGATATCTTTGGCTTTCTCCAATATTCCTCCATTTCTGAAGAAAATGAATTACTGGTGCAGCCACTGGCTGCTCATAATCTGATCACACATCCAAGTGCATATACAGTGGAACCTCATTAACACAAAATTGTCAGGGCCTCACATGTTAGTTTGTGTTATCAGAATTTTGTGTTATCAGGTCTTTTGAATGTCAGGAATTTTGTGTTATTTTGTGTTAACAGATTTTTCATAAACATATTTCCACTGCATTTTCTTGATTGGGCAACAAATAAATACATAGTTAACTAAAGATGTTAAGGATTTAGTATATAGATTTAAAAATTCAAAATGTAATGAGGCAGCCATCACAGATAAGACTCTTTTGCACTCATAATTATTGTATGCAAGTAGAGGGGCTTTTACAATGGGAACCTATAACTTAAAGCAGGTTTCAACAGGTGCCCTGTTGGAGTGAGATTTTCTAACTTTCATCATGTCAAGCACAACTCAACTACTTCATAACTGAGAATTGCAATTTATAGTACTACATGTAGTATATGCAGAGCTGTGAACTAGTGCTGATTTTACTTTATTGAAAATGCTAAAGAATAATGTTAACACTTATGAAAATACTGATTTGGTATGGAAAATCTGATTTTGCAAATGAGAAATATTTAATGGCAGCTCTGTGTAGAATTTTATTTGATGCCATGCAGTACTGTAAAAGTGGAAATATTTGTGCTGCATTTATTTTATGCTTTCAAGTAACTAATGAGAAACAAACAATGCATGCAAGTATGTGTCTTTGTTTTTAGGTTAATTTAAGGAAGGTTAAAAACAAGTAAAACAGTATGAAATTGACAAAGCGCGGAAAGTTAATCGCACAAACATTTCCACTTAAAACAGTATTTTGACTCTGACTTACCACAGAAGCTTATTTCTGTAGGTTATGCTATGTTTGTATGGTTATTTGCAAGTACCCGAATTTTAAGTGATAATATGTTACAACGAACTGAAATGATTGAATGTACATGTATCTTGTGTTAGTACAGTAGTTTTGTGCATGGACATGTAGTGTGATGACTGTCTAGGTCAGGCCTCCTCACCTGGTAGTGGGTATGCCACTTGTGGTGCTTGGAGTCAGTCCAAGTGGCACACAGTAATTTTAATAATTTTTTCACATTAATCTTGAATATAAAAGAGGTAAAAAAAAACCCCAACATGAGCCTTTAAAAAGCACTCAAATCCAGGAGCTTGGGGAGCACTGCCCCCCTGGACCCCACCAAAGGCATGATCACTAAAAATTTTCCAGTTGGCACTTCAAATAAACTTGTTGAGAAGGCCTGATCTAGGTATATGAAAATTGTTATATTGATTGTTGGGAGTGGCCTTCTTTGCTTCTTTCTATATCTTTCTACTATTTTTCTTCATTCTAACTATAATGGTCAGATGCTTTTTATAAGCTAAGCTAGCCTGGTTTGTGTATTTTGTATCGGGCTGGACCATGGATTTTCCACAGATCCAAGCTTGTGTCCCTTATGAACCAACCTAGGTAAACAAAGAAAGTTAAAGCAAAATAGGATGGTTCTACGAAATTTTGAGCTACAATCATACTCCTTGGGTACATTTCGCTAAATTTTCTCAAAATCAAACGTAACTTACAACATATCGTAAAATCCATTCACTAAAAGGACTTACTATCGGTACCTTTCATAAGTAATAGCGATTTACTACAGGGACCTTTTATAAAGTTATAAAAGTGTATTTGTAACTTGCGAATTGTTACTTGAGATCCGAAGGTTCGAAAGTTACCCGAGGACCATATCCCAAATTCTCTGCTGGCTGAGAAAGAAAAACAAATTCAAATAATAAGTGAATTAACTGTCCTATGAGGTTAGATATGGTCCAAGAGCATGATGGTGGGTCAAAATCTCATGGATGCTGTATACATATAACAGCATGTGTTGTACATAATAGATTTATTATTATAATAATCAAGATTGATTGTCACAAAAAGTGTACATATACAAAGACACCATAGAATATAGGCTGGGAGTGACTGGATTATTTAGCAAGGTCATTTCAACATCAAGTTGGACTTATCTTTGTTGGATGTCACCATTCACGGAAACAATTCAATCAACTTTCTTTTAAATCTTGTAACCAGGTTAATCATTAGTTTATGGTACTGCACTGAAGAACAGATTTAGTTTTTCTTCTGCGTTATTTGCATACAAAAGGGTTTTTAAAACGGCTATCAACACTTCGACTACTCGGTGACAGAAGTGGGTAAGTGCAATAGCTGCCAAGTGTAGCTGCTATGTAAATTGCCAAATGTTCACAGGGCAGCTATTGCACTTACACACTTCTGTCACTGAGCAGTGGACTTGTTCATTTTGTCAACTTATTTGTAACATGAGGCAAAAGTAGGGCAAATTGTTGAAATGTATGTTGTTATCTGAAGTGCTTGGAATAGTATTTCAAGTTTCCTGTGCAAACTTAGTAAACTATGGTTTAATAGAGGCCCTGCATGAAATTATCGATTGGCTCCAAACAAAGGATTTGAGCCGGTGTCCTTCACCGTAGTTATGGCGGAGTGCAGTCCATTCAATCAAATGTTGTCATCAACCTATTTGATCGTAGTGCAGGGTTATGTGTGTGAGACGAACTGTCACGGTAGATTGCAATCATGCTTTTGTTGAATGCATTTGAGTAGTCCGCCATATTTACGGGATGATACGCCACATGCAAGGCCTCTATAGAAAAATCAAAACAGTAAGCTGTTTATAACTGAAAATCATAGTTAGTGAAATTATATTGACAGTTTATTGACCATTAGCAAACTAATTAATAAAAGTTCGCACATGCAGACCTGTAGTTTCATGTAAAACTTTTTTATTCAGTAACATCTGGCTTCCTAGTACATTGTGAACTACACCAGGCACAAAAAGAAACTCGTCAGTTATATTCATCCTTGCTGTTCAATAACTTGATAATTTTGGATTATTCTGAAATATACATTTTGTTAATTGGACTTTTCTTTCTCATTTGACACCCTGTTCGTGAACATTGAGCAAGAATTGACCAAACTCTCAAACCCCCAAATGAAAAGTTGCAATTTTAACGATTCAATTGTGCCTGTTACACTGTGTGCTTTATTGATTGGCCCGTGGTGCTTGTGTGCAATACAACGATGCGTTCCCATTGAAAAACGTTGAAAATGCAACTTTTAATTTTGGGGTTTGAGGCTTTGGAGGCGCATATCTTGGTCAATTCTTGTTCGTTTTTCACGAACAGGTTTGAAATATTTTGTAACTTGTTTCCTCAGTACATTTCAAAGTTTCTTCTAAATGTTTTAATTCCTCTGTCTTTGTTTTATAGTCGTTATTGTTTTGACTTTGCATGAAGATGTTTTACACAATGTGTTTTCTTCTACCTACCTACATTAAGGGTCTTTTTATCTTTTCAGTTTCCGTAACTCTATTGTTCAGATACGAAAACGCAAGGGATTCAGTAAGTTTACTGTAATCTGATTTCATTGTTAACTCTGAAGTACCAATCAGCTTATTTCAATAGAGATGATTACCTGTGTCAATATTAAAAGGCTGGAGTGGAGATAAAAGATTATGGAAAACCGATGTCTGACCGGTGTTTTAATGGTCTATCGCCCTCTCGTGTTTGACACTGTTTATCAATTTAAAAATTGATTCACATTATTATCATAATTATGACAAAATGCCAATCCGAATGAAAAGGTGCACCTTTTTCTGTAAAAACGTCGAAAATCACAAAAGGTCCGCTTATAAGCATGTCGCACCCCAAAGCACCTGTGCAGGGCCGCAGTTTCGCTCTGCCCTCGTATCAATGTCTATCTCCCTAGTTTGCTTCCTCCTGCCCCCCCCATGATCAGGCTCCCCACTCCCTCCCGGTCCCTACTCTCTCCTCTCGATCGAGTTCTTCTCTTTCTAGTCTTTCCGTCCAGCCCTCTCCTC
This sequence comes from Amphiura filiformis, assembly GCF_039555335.1. Classification (NCBI taxonomy): domain Eukaryota; kingdom Metazoa; phylum Echinodermata; class Ophiuroidea; order Amphilepidida; family Amphiuridae; genus Amphiura; species Amphiura filiformis. The sequence goes on from NC_092630.1 coordinate 40,048,533, forward strand.
TCTTTCTTCCTCACCCCTCCCGCTCTCACTTGTTCAGTCTCAAGTATCCCCTCCCTCCCTCCCTCCCCCTTCCTTGCGAAATTTATCAGTATGATCCATGACTGAAAATAAGCTCTGCAAAAATAAACATTTAATATAAACCCGAGTCTTGCATATATGCCCAACCAATTATCAGATTAGCTTGCCATGAATAGAATACATTATCTTTGCTCCAATGCAAATTCTTTTGTATTGCATTTCAATATAAAACATGATTACCAAATCACCACTTGTACGCGCCTCATTGGGAGATTTTAGACGCTGTTTCATCGCCAATATGAAAGACTTTTGCTTATAACTTGGCAACATGGTTAGTATATATTTCAATGCAAGACAATTTTTACGAGCCACTTACGTCTATGCGTAAGTGCATATACCCAAACACAAGTCAATTGAAGCCGCACAATTTACCGCGAATTTAGGACCGTAAAATTTAGACTCTTCTTTTGTCTAGATTGGCACCCAACCGCACATCTCAAGGTTTTATGTAAAAAATCAATATAACTTACCAAAACGAAAACTGAAATTCACGAGCTTCAAATTTTCAGTAACTAACAAAAGGCTAGAATAAAAGATTGGTCATACCTGGGAGACTACCACTTCAGAATAACAATGACTTACAAAAACTATTACGGATACGGAAACAGAAACTGAAAAGATAAAACGACGGTAAGATACTGTACATTGGTGTTTTACTGTAAATCTAAGATTAAGTGGTTCATACAATGAATTATGGAATAAATTGTGCAAAATTATAAATGAAAAAGAGTTGTGTTAATGCTGTCAGTCAATGAGAAGTCAATATGTGTATTCTTTTCAAAGAACTAGCTTTGTGCATTATTTATCTGTTTATTAAGTGTGAAATGACAACACTGACTAAATCAGGAATTTGACAAAGAATCTAGGTTTGCTTTCATATTTTGATCACCTGAATTTGACTTAACTTTGCTGTTGTATCTCACACTTACAGCCTTACCTGGTCACAAGAATCTTCCTTCAAAGCCATTATTATGATCAGTTGGATGTCATTTCCATTAAACAGTCACCAGTCACCACACTTCAATAATCATAAGAAACTTTGACATAAGATTAATAGGATTTTCACAAAGAGTTTTGTTTGGGTCACTGTGGTCATTTTTGTGAATTCTGCAAAATTGGGATATCGCTCCTAACTTACTCCCATTTACAATTTACAAAATGGCAAGTATGTACTACAAGCTATCTAGGTTTAGTATCCTGTTTGATGTGTGAATCAAATTTATCCAATTGATTGTGGCATTACAAATTCAGAGATGCAAGTGGTATGGCTTCTGAAATCATGAAACTGCTTAGAATATTTTCACTATCATATTCTTCATAGACTTCATTATAGAATCATTTCTGAAACAATGACTCTCCTTCTGAAATCAGGAAATTTGACATTCCTGACAATAATTGAAGAACAAGCAATGGTTTATAGTTCATTCTTCAGAAACCATTTTAGAGTGGAAGTGATGACTTCAGCCGCAGGTCGCTTGGTCTTGGCAAGTTCTTCATACGTCTTGATGTAGCATGCTTGACTCCATTATGCTTCTATTTTCTCTTCTGATGTCAATCTTTTGTTGAAGTTGTTGGTCGCTTCTTCAATTCCTGGACAAAAATATTTTGGAAAAATAATCCTGATTAGGTAAGTGTCAATTCTGCCTTAAAGAAACTATTTTGTGGGGAGATTGATAGATAGAAGAGAAATATATTTATCTTCACGGTCCACAAACAAACGATCACAGTTTCATCAAATTTATGGACATTTTGGAGAAAAATGTGTCCCAAGATCATAACTGGTCAGTTTGTACATGCGTTTTATATTTTTACATCTACTCTCTTGCTTTTCAGCTTTAAATATGCCGCTGACAATCTGGAGACGGAAAATGAACCTATTGATCTGAAAGCACCTAATTTATTTTTTTGAATGAAAAAGAGGTCTTGTTTGGTATTGGTTTAAAATGTTTTTCAATTTAAAAACATGATTAATTAATCATTAATCTTGCCCACTAATGGCATATTGAAAGAATGAAGTGTTACCTGCTGTATTTCTGCTGGAAATTCCTTTATATTATCTTTGGTGCATGTCATGCAAAATCTTTTGGTGTAAAATACACTGCAATTCTGAAAGAGAAGGATGTGACAGGATCAAGGTATATAGTGTTAGCATTCCATAGTGGTGTATTGATTTAAACCCGAGATCATGGCACAAAGCATTTTTACTCCATTTTAATCAGTAAAAAAATACTCTCCTTAAATTTTGATTAACATTAATTACAACACAATAATAATTTAGCTTCACATGTGATAGTCATTACTTACATATATGAAACTAAAGCATATTAATTATTATGGCAAAATCAAATGGAACTGGTTTCAGTGGTTTGTCTGCTTTATATAAAAAGGCAAAAACAGACATGTTCTGTGCCCATTATGCAGACAGAGCATAAAAAATCAGTAATTTAAAGATTCCACACAATTTAAAAATGTGCAAGGAAGGAATGAGGTGCATGCAGTACACCTGTAAAATTCTTGTTTGAGGCAAACAAAACCTTACATTCCCTTTAGGTGCCTGCCTAGCCTAGCCCATTCCATTTTTGTTTAAATATACTCTCATTTTTGTTATTTTTTTAATTACTAACCTGGCCTACACAAACTGGTTTATCACACACAGAACAGAAGCCTCCAATTGTTAAGTGCTTACTCTCAGGACTAAAGGGATCCTTTATCACAAATGCCTTCTCCATCAATCTATACAAAAACAAAAATAGTGTTAAATAAAGCATTATAGAGAAACAACACAAAAGTTAGATGACGTTGGGGAGAATTGGTCAAAAAGATAAAATATTGGTCAAAGTTGCATGACCTTTTAGGTTGGAATTTTCAACATTTCTCACTTTAATATGTAAAGAGAGGGGGTTACAAGCCTCTTGTGTATTCATCATCAAACTTTTGGTTTGTTGACTTTGTTCCCCGAAAAGCATCCCCGGGAATTCCAAATTATCTGATTTTCAGATTTCACTTTGCTCCCTGCCCCCTGGAAAAAAAACCACTCAGCCCCCAATGTACACTATTCATATATCACTTTAAAATCAAATCATAATATAAATTACATTTATAAGCAAATCAGCTTTGAGGGGTGGGGTGCTAGCTCCCTTCATTTGGGACTTTTTAAAGGGATTTTTGTTTTGTAGAATTTGTGGAAGTTGACAACATTCAACAAACCTAACCTTTTATAGTAATTAGCAGGGCCGGATTTACCATAGGGCCAGATGGGCCCGGGCCCAGGGCCCCCAAAATTGCCCTGTGCAGTGTGCAATGTGCATCTTCCATTTTAGCAGAAAAACACAATGTTTTTGGCCAAAATAGCCTACAAAAATTGCAACATTTCGCGCGCACTGGCCTGCAATACCGGTACAGCAAAAATTAGCTTCAATTCGGGCTAAAAATTGTGCGCGCTTCCAGCGCAAATGTCCTAGTATACAAATATTTACTGCTCATGAGGGATCTGGTGGAATCTATTGTCCCCGAGGTGAACTGGAGACCGTGAGCCTACTATTTAAAAAATAGTAGGCTCACGGTCTCCAGTTCACCGAGGGGACCAATAGATTCCACCAGATCCCGAATTTAGAGCAGTAAATATTTGTTTTATATCCTTCATTAATATATTCTTTGTTCATTGATTGGTTAAAATAAATGTAGGCTAGGCCTAGTCAAAGCTAGGCTGGCCTTGCTTTGTTTGGATTGAATGCACGTAGGCCTACATGCATGCATGCACAAAGCACGCATACAGTTGAATGGCTAAAGCTTACCGTGAAAGTTGTAAACCTCTACAATACCGCAGTGAAACGAGTAACCATGTTCTCTGTTATTTTACCATCAAAATTAAGATACTGATCCTGATGTATCTCAGATTTATGCCATGAAACCGCCGTATTTTAGCTGCATTTCTGTGCTGCTTGTGTGCTTCGCAGGACAACATGACTTGCTACACATTAATACCCCGAACCGGTACTGATATCCCACAGCGTGTATGTGGCGAGTGGCACTGACCACTAGGAACTGCGACGCTGCTATCGGTCATACGCGCCAGAGGGAGATAGTAAAACTATTTCCGGGAGATAGTACTTTGAATAGTACCCGCCCTCATCGATCGGCTTTTTGATTGCTTTGCAAAATAGCAAAACTATTTTTGGTCACATGATACTCGTTTAACCAATTAATGAACGAGAATATATTAATGAAGGATATAATATAAGCTATCTAATTAAAACATGACCACATGAGTGCACATGCCTTCCTCACGGTGCGTTTGGGGCTGAGACCATAATATATTAATAATACCTAGTATTATGGTCTCAGGTTTGGGGCCTCCAAATTCAGGGCTGGCTCAGGGGGCCCCAAAAAAGGCAAATCCGGCAAATTAGCTTTAATTCATTCAAAGCTCGGCTACAGCAGCTGTTCAAGTAATAAATCTAGAAAGCGCACACACTGCAACAGGTTCACTTTTCCCCACTCGGGTGTTGATGAAACCAGAACCAGAATTTTAAGCTTACATGCATGCAGCCCATGAACATGAATGATCATACTTACATGATTGCTTTTGCAAATGGAGGTTTGTTACCAAAATAATCATATGGTGCACTGAAGTCACATAAAGAACACACAAAATGTGAACTTTCCTTGTTGTCTGACATTCTGACTATTCCTGATGATACAAAATTAAAAAAAAACACAACATGAATCGTTCAAGCAGCCGCCGGATTTGTTGACATTCTGGACATACTTCCGGAATCCACTTTTTTAATCTCTGTAGCAATCTTGCAATGATCGATCTTGCACTGCATTACACATTACCGGTCGTCTGTTCAGAATGCGCATGAGACTAATTTGTAAAGTCGATTCATCTCCCGCGAAATACAGTCAGATTTTGACGTTGAAGAGAATTTGCGAAGTGGTGAGTATATTTTGATAAATACGTTTGTTATTTTGTTTGTTGGTATTCTGGAGATCTTTTTAGCATTATAATAATGATAGTGCCGATTCTGTGAATTTCCTGTTGTCATTAATACGACATGTTCGATTGATGAAAATGGGATGACATGCAATGATGCAGAATTCGGCAGGTTGAAATTGAAATCATGAAATCATGAAAAATGTCAAATTTCAAGAAAGGCACATTGCACATTTAACAAGGCTAGTGGACCAGATAACATCTCTTCCAAATTCCTGCATGACTATGCTACCGACCTGGGTCCCATACTACACTTCATCTTACAACAATCATATAGTTCCAGCACATTACCATCAGACTGGAAGAAAGCGTTGGTAACTGGTATTTATAAGAAAGGCACTAAATCTTCACCAGAGAATTACCGCCCCGTAAGTCTAACCTGTATTTGCTCAAAAATCATGGAGCATATCATCTTGTCTCACACTGCAAAACACCTAGCAGGTTAGACTGCGGAACTCAGTCCTCAATGATAGTCAGTCATTTATCTTTTGGTCGTTATATGACTATCATTTGAGGGACTGAGTTGTTATAATATATCTTCCGAGGTGCAATTTCAGACAATAGCTGGGGATTAGTGGGGCAGAGGTTATCTATTGAATCCTTTCATGACCACTGAAGCATAGTCAAGTATGCCAAGGACACTCGGCACAAATTGAAAGACCATCACAAAAGAATGCATGCATGTCAGGTCATCGACACCAATTTGGTGTTTGTTATGACACAAATTTTGTGTCTGTTATGCACCTCGAAATATGTACCTTAAAGTCTGTATCTACTAGCAGGTAACAAAATCATAATAGACCAACAGCATGGTTTTCGGGAAAAGATGTCTTGCGAGACTCAACTTCTCCAAGCTTCTCATGACTGGGCCGAGGTGTTGAATCGAGGTGGCCAGACGGACGCTTTGCTACTAGATTTTAGCAAAGCGCTCGATAAAGTTCCTCATCATAGACTGTCCATCAAACTTGAATACTATGGCATCAAAGGGAAGACCCTACAGTGGATACAGGAATTTTTATCAGGGCGTGAGCAATGTGTAGCAGTCAACGGCACACACTCCAAGTGGACACCAGTTACATCAGGCGTACCACAGGGCTCCGCCTTAGGGCCAACCCTTTTTCTACTTTATATTAACGATATTGTGTCCGACGTGAGTTCCACCCTCCGCCTGTTTGCGGACGATAGCATTTTATACAGGGAAATAAACAACACAAGACCAAATAAAGCTCCAAAATGACCTTCAAAAGTCTTCAATTGGGCCGACCAATGGCAAATGTGTTTTAATGCATCAAAATGTGAGTTCCTTCAAATTACATAAAACCAAACCGCTGAAGCACATCTACAGTGTGGACGGTCAAAACATCACTGAATCTTCTAAACATAAGTACCTGGGAGTTACCATCAACAAGCACCTAGACTGGAAAGACCACGTGCAGAGTATAACATCCAGAGCTCGTAGCACTCTAGGCGCCCTCAGGCGAAATTTATCTGCCTGCCCCAGGGAAGTTAAGGAGCGTGCATACCAAGCCTTAGTGCGCCCGAAGTTGGAGTATTCAGCAGCTTGGAGCCCATATGCCAGTGGTCAAGTGAATTCCTTAGAATCTGTGCAGCGCCAGGCGGCTCGGTTTGTCACTAATAACTACGAAAGGACAGCCAGCGTTACTGAGATGCTCCAGGACCTTCAGTGGGATTCTCTATCTACTCGTAGGCTGCTTCAACAATGTTCTATGTTTTATAAGATCAAATTTGGACTTGTTAACATCCCCTTTCCGAGTTGTGTTATTCCATCCAACCGACCGGGAAGAGTCTCCAACATCTGCTGCTACCAAAACATCCAGGCCAGGGTTAACTCCTAGAGATTTGCCTACTTCGTGCATCATACCTATTTGGAATAGGCTTCCTACATCTGTGGTGATAGCTCCTTCACTTCACACATTCCAGAGTTTGGCACTACCAATCCTGAGGGATATGCAGCCAACCTCAACGCATCACAAAATCTAAGGAGCAGTGGTGTTTTTACTTGCACCCCCTCAATGTATATTTTTTGAGCACGATTAGCACGTCAGCACAGCACAACTCCTTGGACAAGTTTTCAGCTTCTTCTGGAGTATACAATTCAAGATTCAAGATTCAAGCACATTTATGTACACTACAATATTTAGCAGTAAACCTTTGACGAGTGCGTACTACCTAGTCCGAATAATCAGACCCAGAACAAAATATTAATTTCTGACATGATCGTGTACTGGGTCTGAACTGTTTCCATATGAAATCTTGATGGCAAATTGGACAATAGAAGCACATGGTTCTACGTGACAGCTTTTTAATCCCTATTCAGGTTAGGCCAATGGAACTCGATTATTAGTTTCCGATTGGATGTTTGAAAAAAAGGACGAGGTCGCTATTTCATTATTCATTATTCCCGAGGTCTCTTTTCATTATCCATTATGTCAACAAAATCAATGATTTTATGAACAGCTTTCTCCAAATTTAGGTTCCCCACCAGTACCAAAGTATATATTGTTGATGAAAGACCATCTCAAAACCGATATTAATGCTTAGATCATCTTTACAGACATTTTGCAACAGATTGAGAAAAGATTTGAATTTGTTTTCATTAAAATGAAAAGAAATTTGCAATTACACTAGAAACATGATGAGGTAATCCTTAAATTTCCATTATTTACTACATCCTCTACCCCTACAACTAAGAAAAACTGCTGATTATGATCAGCAGGGGATGTCAGACATTTTGAGAGTTTCAATTTTGATTATTTCCATTTCAATTTTCAGATCATTGACTTTTTATGAAAATAATGAAAGTTTTGGTCAAATTGAAAAAGTGATGCGGGCGGTCAATAGGAAACTAACAATCGAGTTCCATTAGCCTTACGTGAATCACGCTATTGTGGACCATCCTTCTGATACTTGAGTGTTTGGACAAGCGGAACGGTTTTTTGTCTACCTCTCTGTTTGTAAACAAACCAGGAGGTCGAAATCGTCCTCCTCGCCAAATACGAAAGTCAGCGTAATAGTACGGCTCTACGTACTACCGTGATGTTGCAAAGTCAGAGCTAACGACAACGCGATGCATACATATGGCACGGCACAAGCCATTCTCTTGAGTCTTGGACTTGGTCGGGCTGACGTCACACATGCACAAAGGGGAAATAGCCTTGTAAAACCAGTGTGCGCGTGTGCAGTTCCCCTTTCGCGAGCTGGTTGCTATGCGCGCGCTTGTGCAACTTAGGGACGAAGGGACAATGTTCCCAGATGTCCGACCGAGTGAATCATGGTCATGGAATTGCAATGACAATGTTCATTCATAAATTTCCACTCGGCAACAGCAGTTCGCCTCAGCAGCCAATCGGAGACGAGTGCGGTCCAATGCTGTAAATACGCAATGCAATGTACGCTTAAAGCTGAATTTATACTTGACCGCCGAGCAATTGCGATTAAACGCTTTTGGAAAGCGATGCCGATGGACAATCACCGAATTTTTTCATTTTCAGCGATATCGATTGCAGACGACAATTCAAATATTCTAAATGCCACAAAATACATTTTTAAAACATCAGTTGCTGTCAATAATTATTGCTTTGAATTAAGGGCTGGGGTATGAGCGACCTTGAAGTACAGGTATCTGGAGAAGGGAAGCAACGAGTTACCCCAAATCACAGCGACAGGTAGTGACTGGGCCGCCGAAAGTGCTAATATATATTTATTTTGGAAGGTTCGTGTTTGTTTTAAATTTTGGGGCGTTTTCCAAAATTTCATATTTTTGGCGATATTTCAAAAAGCGACATGCCAAAGACAAATCTTTTTGCACATACTTTGTTATTGCTAATACAACTCTTTTCTGCATACCTACGTTACAATTCGCTGTGGTGATTTAGTAATATTATAAATTTTGTGACTGCATTTGTGCGTTTTCGATGCGATTTTAGGCTTACCGTGATTTAACGTTGATATCTGGTCTTGCTCCTTTTATAATTTTACTTTGACCGTCGGCTTTTGTAAATAACAGAATGTAGATTGGCTCAGAATAAGTATCGTAGTCCTCTTGGTGGGTTTTTTCATTATATTAGTGATAGGCTGTATAAGGGTGTAGTTGCAAACAGCTTAGGGTACCAGCTTATTTGATGCAGCTTGTTGTTCCGAGTAATTTGACACCAATTTCATTGAAATCGGTCAAAAATTGAGACAGTGCTGGCCAAATAACGACACACAAGGGGGGGGGGGGCAGATTTGTCCCTTATTTTCTAGTTTTAAGGGAATTTTATCACATTAAGAATTATGTAATGCATTTTTGGTATCTACTTACATAGTTTTAAGTCCAGGCAGGTCATTTATGCACTTTGTATCAAATGAAATCTTTTAGTGTCCTTAAAATTAACGGTTTTGGGTAAAATTAGGCAGTGAGGGCGCTTTACCTTTTAGCGACCCATTTCGCAACCATTTTTGATTTTTAAGTTAATCATACTAGAGATAATCATCAATCATCCATATTCTGAAATTTTCAGCTATTTATCACATTTGGTATGGTCGTGGCACTAATTTTTAATACAGGGGTAACCTGCCCATAGCAATATACAGGGGTCAACGAACTTTGTATCATATGTAAGTCAATGGAAGCGTCTCTACACATATTCAAATGGGTACCACGCACAAGTGAAGTAAGGTTGAGAGTTCAAATTTGGACAGAAGATGTTATTTATCAGTAACCTTGATTTGATAATAAGAAATGATAAAATTTTAG